>NC_081408.1:614021976-614211976 GCF_030272615.1 Cryptomeria japonica | reverse complement strand
ATCTTTCAAAAATCCCATAGAGACCTATTGGTGAAAGGTCTTGCAACAAAGAACCACATTCTTTCACGAACCCAACAACAACCTCTACACTGTCATCTGTGGGGTTCTCTAGTAAAAGGGTGAGAAGTTCCAAGGCAATGATCTCATGTGCAACTTGTTGATTCACTAAATGAGCTATGAATTTGACTACTGCTATCAACATGTGCTTGTCATTGTGTTTGTATGCCCTCTTAAGCTGCAAAATAATTCTTCGCAAAAGCAGATTGCCAACTTTAGGAAATTTTGTATTTACCATAACAACCAACGCAGCAAAAACATCTGTAAATCCAGGGGATGCCATTTGTGAATTCATACAAGACCTACAAAATAGACCCCTCCCATGGATGAGATTCTCTGCAAACAACTCTGGAATGATGTTCTTGATGTTAGATGCATTTACCTTGTTTACTAACCCATTGATACTCTTCCGAAGGGCATCCCATGTCATGCGCTGGTATTCCACACTACTCTTGTCTTCCACATCTTTCATCATTTGAGCCAGCTTAAATGGGGGAATGTAAACACCCCCACTTCTTCCAACACCCTTCTTAGCTCCTCTTACAACACCTTCGCCATTCCCATTCTGAGATGGAGCAGAAACAACACCAGAAGTTTTCACTTCCACTGTCTCTCTGTCCCTCTTATTTCTAGAAGCCCCTTTACCACTTAATTCATTCTTATTTCTATACATAAACCCATCAGGAAGCATGATTTTTTGCATATAATCTCGCCCAAATATTTTACAGTTATTTTTCATCAAGATTCCCTCAGGAGCTGGCATATCTTGCTTCCATACTTTAATTCTGTTTTCTCAAAGGACAATCCTAAAAATCCATGCATTGCAAACAACTTTTTACACCTTTGTTGGTTTTGGTGGCATCACAGAGAGTTTACATCAATAAATGAAGAAGATGCCAATGCTTTTAATGCAGCAGTAGAAGTCTATCTCTTATTCAATATCTCTAGTGAAACCCCCATGATCTTTTGTTGGAGTAGAATTTTTTATATTCTAGAAAGGGTCTTGTCCTTTGTTGATGGGATATTCATCTACCTCAAGAAATAACTGTTCTTTTCTCCAACAAGAAGTGGAACTAAATGAAGATCTAGCACCATGAAATGAATCCTCAAAAGGATTACTATAGTTAGTTTTGGTAGATAATGATCTGGGTAAAATACTAATGTGGCTTTAGGAAACATCATGTACTAGCTTAGCATACTCTAACAACTTTGGTGCGACATGCTACATCCACTTAAGTCTCCATCGGTATCTCTATTGTGTTTATGGATTGGGATTCAATGTACTCTTTTTATACACAGATTTTACTTTCAATTGAGGAGGTTTGTATGTACTTACTTGTCTTTCGATTGTATCCCTATTTCAAAAATTTCTTCTATCAACAAATCATTTGTTGTAAGTTGTACAAGTGGAAGCTTGAATAAGCCTTCCATGCTAGCCTTGTTGATATGTTCAACACCATCTTGTGCAACAAATCTTTAGAACTCCACTATTTCATTGAAGAGTGAGTAGTAGGGACAATCTAGGACACTTACAAAGGTTTTGCAAGAGAGATAAATAGACCTAAATATTATGGCTTAATAATGATCAATAGGTAAACAGATAAGAAACTCTCAATATCAAAATGACTTTCTCAATTGTCTTTACTAGAAATGGATAGATATGCTAATAATGGCTTTATGACTGTATGTCAACTTTAGACTCAATCCAAGAAGAGCTAGAACTAATATGCGATATCTAGATTTACGATCTTTATAATATAACAATCCCACAATTATGTTTCCACGCATCTATACCGCAACACAAACATCATGCTAGTGTTCAGCCATAGCAATTGATATCCTAATTATAGAATGTGAAATATGCACATAACTATGAATAAAGATTAAGAAAAACAAAGAAAGATGCTTATTGCAAACATAAATGACTAATGGACAATAATCGAATTCATTGTAGATAGTTTTGAATATCAAATTCACTTATTTGTATGCATTTAGTAACTCATGTACTTGTTGCCAACCATTTATCTCTTTCATAAATTAAACACTTATTAATAACATTAAATGGCTGAGTAATTATGTTTTAGTTGAAATTAAAAATAAAATATTTTATTTCAGGACAGCTCACACTATTCCCTATCATATTTTAGACTCTTGGTTTTGTTAGTAGTGGTTTGATGTCTTTGGAGTTGATCATAGCATTTCTTTAGTTACGTTTGCTAGCATACTCCCAGCTTGTGCCAAAATGGGAGCTTTGGAATAGGGTATGGACATCCATCAAAGCATAAAAGATAGAGGAATTTTGTCAAATGTAGTTGCAACTACTCTGTTAGCATGTATGTAAAATGTGGAAGCATAGACAAGGCACAGGAACTGTTTGATGGATTGCCTCAAAGAAATGTGGTTTCCTGGACTGCAATGATTGCCGGATATGCACAAAATGGATTTGTTGAGAAGGCTTTAGAAACTTTCAAGAAAATGCAATCGGCAGGTGTAAAGCCAAATTCCATGACCATTGCTACTATCCTCCCTGCTTGTGCCAAAATGGGAGATTTGGAACAGGGTATGAACATTCATCGAAGCATAAAGGATAGAGGAATTTTGTCAGATGTTGTAGTTTCAACTTCCCTGGTAGACATGTATGAAAAATGTGGAAGCATAGACAAGGCACGTGAGATGTTTGAAAGAATGCCTGAAAGAAATGTTGTCTCATGGACTGCAACGATTGTTGGATATGCACAAAATGGATTTGTCGAAAAGGCTTTAGACACTTTCAAGATAATGAAATTGGAAGGGATAAAGTCAAATTCCACAACCTTTGCCAGCATCCTCCCCGCCTATGCAAAAATGGGAGCTTTGGAACATGGTATGTACATCCATCAAAGCATAATGGATAGAGGAATTTTGTTAGGTGCTGTACTTGCAAATGCCCTGCTTGACATGAATGCAAAATGTGGAAACATGGACAAGGCTTGTGAATTGTTTGATACGATGCCGCAAAGAGATGTGATCTCATGTGAACAATCAACACCCGTGTATACGGGAGGAAGGGATTGCTGCTACAAAACTGAATGCTCACTCCTCAATCATAGTTCTATGGTTTTACGAGAATAAACTAGGGCAATTAACCACCACATGTATATTTTTTTTGCAACATGAAATTAAAAACTAGGGCAATTTGAATCTACCTCCTGCGCGGGATTGCAAGCAATGCCACAAATGCCTTCGATGTGGGTTTGATGTTCTTGGGGGTTGAAGTTGCCACAGATGCCTATGCGGGATTGCAATGCACAAATGAATTCCCCTCTTTTTTTTTTTAAGTAATGGCTGTTGTCATTGGAATTACGACAAACTCGAGCACTTTTTTGAAAAAAAGAAAATTCTCATTGCTAATGCCTTCTTTGTCGAAACCAAATGGGAAATTGCCATCAGAATTACGACGAATGCAGGCATTTTTTCAAAAAAAATCAAATTTGGCCACAATATACCTTCTCCATCGGAAACCTCAGTCGGAAATCTAGTCCAAATGTATTAGTGAGACCAAATTATCAAAACATGTCTTATAATTATAACATGTATTCCAAATTAAACAGTATTAATTATCATGGATAAGCAAAATATATAATCAAATATATAATTACCATTACAATAATAATAATGATAAGAGAAAAGTATCAAAACAAATATATTGAATAGAACTTGATTAAAACATAATTATCTCATTCATAAATTTGACCAATAGTCTCTCATTTATGTATATTACACAAAGTGTAATCAAGAAGACCTATCTAAAATAAAATAAATAGTCTATTTAAATTATAATAATAAGGATTTATATCTCACAAAATACAACATAAAGTATGCACAAACAATAGTAGTCATTGAGGCCAAGTCTACTCTAAGAGACCTAGAAAAAAAAATACATATGATTAGTTTTTATAATGAGGATGCATTGAATTTAAAATACAACATAAAGCATACATCACGACTCTTCAAAGGGATTTTCCTTAAGGGTACAAAAATTTAACTTACTTGTAATTATTCAAAATGAAACATAAAGTATGCACAAATAACTTGGTTTTGATTGATGTCTTCTACTTGTGGTAGACCTGAAACAAAATTAGTAGATTAGATTTTATAATTATGATGCATGATTTAAAATGCTATATAAAATATGCATCATGACTTTTAAAAGGGAGGTGGATTAAGGGTTCAAATTATAACTTACTTGATATTCATTGTGTTATACCATCTGCATCCTCTCTCTTTTGCAAAGATCTATAATTGTCTCGTGCTCTTCCATATAGAGAGTCCATAATTGTTTATTAGCAGGCCTGCCACGATATCTATCCAATTTTATATTAGTTTCCACTAGAAAATGCGAGTAATGTATAATCTTCTTCTCTAATTCATAATCTTCAAATGCGGGCAATGCATTCTTTCTTGTTAGATATTTGCATAGCCAAGTGCCAACAACAAACACATATCCTGTTGGATAGTCATAACCATCATCATCTACTCGAGGAGTGGTTAGCTTATGTTTTGGCTCTACACATCGAGCCAACCAATACTCTATCCCCTCTTCATTGTTCTCTAGTGCAACAACAACATAGACATATCCTGTGCACAAAACAATTTTAGTTTAATATTTAATGAGAAATCAACACAAAAATATACATTGTAAGATTTCATATATATGTACTATTTAATAAATCAAAACAAATTTCAAAAACAATTTTACCTTGTTGTATAAGATCTGAAATGCGATCATAGTCATTTGATGCAAACATCTGATCCATATCTTCATCAATTCTTTCATGCAGATCATTTACATCTATGGGTGTCAATGATCTTTGTTGCCATTCTTCAACCCATTCTTTATTCTCACAAAATTCCCAATCTCTGGAAACACAAAACTGACAAAAGAAAGCAAGCTGCCTTGTGAATATAGTCCATGTGTTTGAATTAGAACTCTTAAACGAATGCCATTTAGCTGATCCAATGATGGTATTACAATCATGTCGAATAGGAATACTATCTTCCTCTACCAACCAGAAGAAACGTCGAATTGCAAAGTTCTCAGTTGATCCTTTTGACAACTTTGAATTGCACCAATCTATAACTGCACGAGCATCTCTGAATTTCACTACATCCTCAAATTTCAATTGTTCTCTAGCAAGAGCTCTTTTTACACAGGCACTAGCTCCATCGTGTTCCCCCTTACCATGTCCTGCTTCAAAAAAACTCCATAAATGTTGGACATTGGTTATTTGTGAACTTTGCATAGCTAATAAAACATTCTTGCATTTTTGAATTGTCCAGTGTAGTTATCTGACCATATCATATGTTGTTTCATGTCAATTTCTCTTTCCTTAAGATTATCATGAAATACCTCGAAGCAATGCTGAACAAACTCTAACGAGTGTAATCGATTATCACTAACATAGAAATGATACTCCCTCAAAATTTTTCTGTTATCTTCTGTACTGTCTATATATAATGTGCACAAATATGGCCACTTGCACTTAGTTGTAGTATTGTGATTGAGTTTCCTCTTGTGGTTTTAGAGTATAATTTTCTACAAAATCCACAACCGATACTATTGTTCCAATTGGAAATGTGTTCTTGCATATGTGAAACTGTCCATCAAGCCATCAGGCATGTTGGGAATGTTTCACATATTTTGGAACAATATGACTTTTAAACTCATTGATAAATGCATTCACACTATTCTATTCTATAATCAATTCTAAACGTTTCCCCATCTTTCCATCCTTTAGAGGGTAATCTATATTTTTAAATCTCCTAACATCAACCATCTTTTGTCCAAACTCAGATGAAACATGTTCATACAAACATTCACCTATCAAAGAATACTTCCCACATAAATTGCAAAGGCCATAGATGCATGATCTGGAATGAAATAATTGTTCATTAGGTGGTTTACAAAATAAACTTCTAATTAAATCTTTTATAGTTTCAGGTGGAACATAAACACCACAATTCTGCACAAGATCATTACCATGCAACATACAACGTATATATCAAAAAATATCATAATAGTAACGAAACTGAACATGAGTTTTACAACAACAAGATATTCTTTGTTTATTGATTTTAACATACCAGGGTTTGCATTTTTCAAATGATCTTTGACTAATTCATAAATTCATTAACATAGATTCAACACCAAGTTTTTTAAAGAATTCAGTTTGAGTCATGTCAAGAAGATGTTTTGGATGAGGATCACAAATTTTTGATCCCACCTTTAACTTTAAAACATCTCTAGCATTTGATGAAACTCTAGTGTTATCATGCCAAAAATTTTCAATTAATTGTTTAGTTTCATCATTTAATTTCATGTCCGACCTTTGAAGTCTACCACTAAAACTCCAACAATGGTTTAGTGGATCAATTTCAATTGTGTCTCTTCTTTTGGCCGCTCTTGACAAGGTTCTACGATGCAATTTCAAATAGCCAATTATATCACTTAACATTCTTTTACTAAGAATTGTTTTGTCAACTATAGCAGTTGTTATAACTCTACGTGTTGCATTCTTATCTTTAGATCAACTTGTTTTTTTGATAGAATCGATGACACTGAAAATAGTAGATACAACTTGCTTATATGATTCATCTTTTCTTTCTGGTTTTGCATAAATACCTATTTTTTTCATGACTTTACGCATTTTTAACATTTTTATTAATTGTAGGATTAACTGACATTGGAATCCTAACTTTTTATTATAGAAAAATTGTTTATATAATCTGTTTGCATGTGTTCTGATTTGTCTCCAAGAAACTAACAGATTAAGATTGTCTAGCACATTGCTATCAATAATAAACAAATTACATTCATTTTCTTTCAGAGAGGGTGGTGTAATATTTTCAATTTTTATTTCTTTTCGTATTGGTGTATGAAATTTATATCCAGCTTCATTTAAATCAGCAATTTGATTGGCATCATAGTCTTGGGGATTTAAAAACATACTAGGATTCACATCCACATGAACATTTGCATCAATAGTCATACCCATGTTTGGTTCTACATTTCTTGCATCCATCATGATCTCTTCAATGGTCTCATATACAATGGGCACTAAAATAGATGCTTCAGAAGTGTTATTCAATTATCGTTGTTGTGATCTTCGATCTCTTTGGCGTTTTACCTCCTCTCTTTGTGCTTGAATTTCGTTTGCTGTCATTGTCTTCTTTTGTTTCTTTTGACGTTGCTTAGAACCCATCTTTACAAACTCCCCTTCAAAAAATTTGTGTAAAAAATATTAAAAAGTACTGTCAAATGATGTAAAAAATAGTTGTCAGTATGGATTTCAATGATAGTGTGGTAAATTGATGCAATCTGTCTTTTTTTTTACAGTAACGATTATTTAGGAACAGGCCTAAACGGGGGCTCATTAGTAAATCCAACGGTCAAAAATGTGGAAGTTGATTCCACAACCCACCACTTGGCTCGGGATTAGGCCCGATATAGGCCTGGAATGACCACACCTGAGACATGGACCTGCAAATTCAAATCTCCATGAATGAAAGCACAAATATGAACTTCTGAAATAGTTTACGTGCCTCTAATTAGAGAATTTTTATACAAAATTAAAACCCATTTTAGTTTATACTGTCTAGATTCTAAATATGTAAATTTATTTAAATATTGATTATTTTAACTATTTTTCATTTATTTTATACTAAATCGGGTCCAGAAACTTGAAATATTAACTAATTTTGTTAATTTAATAACTTTTTTATTTTAATGAATTTTGAAAAAAAAATTATATGTCATCAATCTACACAAAATTCTACATCAAATTATGTGGGTCGTACATGTCAAATTTTTAAAAAGATAATTACGGTCATTAAAAAATTAATTAACAAAAAAATATTAGAAAAAAAAATACAGAAAAATATGCTCATCAATCTTCAGTGTGTTACAAACCATTTCCCAAAACGGTTTGAGAAAATAATTTTAATTGTGTCAAAAAGTATGGGTCGTACATATGCATGGTATGGTCCCGAAACGAGCATTTTTAAAACATAGTTTTTAGAACTCCATTCAAAAAGTTATTTTTTATTATGTGGGTATTAAAATAAATTACATATTTGGAAAGTACACTCAGAGGGATATCTTTTATATACTGACTTTTTCCAAGATTCAATCTCTAAGTGTTTCAAAATTTAAGCTTAAATGAGACAAAATATGAAAATCAGGGCAAACGCTTCCACTTTTTGGCCAAAAATGGACTCAGCTTCTTGCACTAACCTTGACCATGTAGATCAAAAAATGGTTTTGGTCAGTTTTACTTGTTTAATCCCAAGGAACCCAACTGGTGTAGGAGCACCTGATGGACTTTATGCCTCCATGAGGCCACTTTGTAAATATTTTCTTGAGTCATGTCATAAGGTCTTTATGGGCCATGTTAAATATTTTAAAGTTGGTTTAGGTTGCTAGGAAGTAGTTTTGTTGAATATTGTCAATTATTGTAAAAAATTGTCAAGTCGCAAGAATACAAAAATTGGGAATATGAAAGGTCATCATTTGAAAAGTCATGTGGAAGTTGGTTGGATAGTTACCAATAGTTGGGAATGAGTTTAAATATGTTCAAACACCTCATGTAAGGTTGTGAGGAGAAGGGTAGAAGTGGAATATAAATTTTTGAGAAGTTATTGAATAAAATACATTGAGTTTCTTGCATTCTCCAACGTTCTGCTCTGCTCAAGGCCATTGTATGACCCTGTACGGACAATGAATCCACTTCTAATTGATTGTATGTAAAATTAATTTAAATCTACTTTCTTACAAAGTTGGTTTCATGAGATTTTATTAAGTTTTGTGCAAGATATTGCAATTTTGGTGAGTGCAGGTCTAAACCCTACCTAGGCTTCCCACTTTTAGAAAAAACGTCACGAATTTTGTTTCTACTATTAGATATTTATGTAACTTTGGGGAAAATTTTGTAACTATGTTATCTACAATCTTTCTGAAGAGATTGACCTCATTTTGTGTTGTGTGAAAGTTATGAATGACAGTTCGTTATATTTCACAATGAAAGTTTTGTATTTAGGCCTTTGGAGCAGCATTACTAGTCCATTTTTTAGGGTCATGTTCCAAAACAACCATACCTAAATTTGAGATAGGTTAAGTAAGGCTGAAATAGGTACTCAAATATATGCTTATATTTTGGAGACCTCATTTGCATGAAAAGTTATGCCTATTTTAGTCAGTTTGTTGTCCTACTAGGAGAATGGTGAGATTGCAAGAGAAGCCCATCAAATTAGGGTTCTAAGTTTGAAAGTTTGGCTGGTTTGAGTTAGTTTGAATCCCTCCACCTTACCTCTGCATCAATTGGTATTGGAGCCTAAAGATCCAGGCAAGTGAAGAAGGTTTGGATTTTTGTGTTTATCTTTTGCAGGTTGAAGAGAGAACTTGGATGCCAAGAGACTAGGTGGTGAAGAAGAGAGGAAACCTAGGTGAGGTGTCACAAAGACAAAGAGAAGCAAGGTGAAAGAGACTTTCTTGAAGAGAGATGGACTTTTTAAAGAGGTATTTGCAGGTTGAGGGTTCGCTAGAGAAGAAATAAAAGAGAGAAATCTAAGGAAAAAGAGAAGGAAAATCAAATGTAGATTGAGCAAGAGATCAGAGAGTCTAATCAAGCCATGGAACAATTAAGAAAAGATACATACGAAATGGAAATAAGACTTGAGATGGAGCAACAAAGTTGGTATTTGCCAATAAAAAAGAAGGTATTATGGCCTATTAAGAAGATAGTTCAAAGGAGAAGACAAGGGCAACAAAATTAGACATGAAGAAGTCCCTGATTGAAGAGCAAGAGCCAAGCAAAGAGGAAGAAGCAAATGGTAAAGTGGTGAGTAAACTTATGACTATTATTTCAACAGTTAGAGCTGATCTATTATCATTAGAAGTTAATTTTTTTTTGCAAGGACATGTTGAGGTGTTAGTAGATGATAGTACAAGGCAAGGTATGAGTTCTCATGCATGGTATTCAAAATAGGAGAACAAAAATTTCAAGGAGATGGAAGACAAGGGTGCAACATATTATGTTTTTGAATTGATCAAACAAATTGGTGAAGTTGTGTGGCCTACTTTCAAGCCAGAAGTTCTATGTCATATTTTTCACATTGACATTAACAAGGAAGAGGAAATGGTTGTTGAAGAGGAGAAAGGTGCTGAGGCAGAGGATGTGATCCATCTGGGCAAATAAGATTAGCAACAAGGTGACCAAACAAAGAGGGAGCAAGTTGGCATGGACAAGCTGAAACCTAAGGTGAAGATGCAGACCATTTCGAGTTGTTTCAAAGAAGACAAGGGGAAGGCCATAGAAGTCATCAATGAGGAGAATTCAAAGGTGGATACCTGTTGTTACCCTCAATTCAAGAGGGCTTTGAATTTCTTTTTGGTTGGGAGTATGGTGCAAGAGCACCTGATGGACTTTATTCCTCCATGAGGCCACTTTGTAAATATTTGCTTGAGTCATATCATAAGGTCTTTATGGGCCATGTTAAATGTTTTAAAGCTAGTTTAGGTTGCTAGGAAGTAGTTTTGTTGAATATTGTCAATTATTGTAAAAAATTGTCAAGTTGCAAGAATACAAAAATTGGGAATATGAAAGATCATCATTTAAAAAGTCATGTGGAAGTTGGTTGGATAGTTACCAATGGTTGGGAATAAGTTAAAATATTTTAAAACAACTCATGTAAGGTTGTGAGGAGAAAGGTAGAAGTGGAATGTAAAGTTTTGAGAAGTTTTTGAATAAAATACATTGAGTTTGTTGCATTCTCCAATGTTTTGCTTTGCTCCAAGCCATTGTATGGCCCTATACGGACAAGAAATTCACTTATAATTGATTGTATGTGAAAGGAATTTAAATATACTTTATTAAAAATTTGGTTTCATATGATTTGATTAAGTTTTGTGTAATATATTGCAATTTTGGTGAGTGCAGGTCTAAACCCTACCTAGGGTTCCCAATTTTAGAAAAAAACATCATAACTTTTGTTTCCACCGTTAGATCTTTATGTAAATTTGGGGAAAATTTTGTAAATATGTTATCTACAATCTGACCTAAGAGATTGACCTCATTTTTGTGTTGTTTGAAAGTTATGAATGACAGTTCGTTGCATGTCACAGTGAAAGTTTTGTGTTTAGGCCTTTGGAGAAACATTACCAATCCATTTTTGAGGGTTATGTTCCAAAACAACCATACCTAAATTTGAGATATGTTAAGTAATGTATAAATGGGTACTCATATATGCTCTTAGATTTTAGAGACCTCATCTACATGAAAAGATACACCCATTTTAATCAGTTTGTTGTCCTACTGGGAGAAATGGTGAGATTGCAAGAGAAACCCATCAAATTAGGGTTCTAAGTTTGAATGTTTGATTAGTTTGAATTAGTTTGAATCCCTCAACCTTACCTCTTCATCACCAAACTATTTATGCTCTTCGCTTATGCTCCATGCAATCTTGAGTGCCCAAAATAATTTAAATCATTCTTCTAGGGGGTTTGCCTAGGGATTTG
The DNA here is from genome assembly GCF_030272615.1 of Cryptomeria japonica. Lineage (NCBI taxonomy): Eukaryota > Viridiplantae > Streptophyta > Pinopsida > Cupressales > Cupressaceae > Cryptomeria > Cryptomeria japonica. The sequence continues at coordinate 614,200,368 of NC_081408.1, read as the reverse complement.
ATCACCCTATGGGGATGAGTACAACTCCATAATTTTGATAGAGTTTAAAGAGTGGTGTATCAAAAGACATACCTTATAAAATGAAAGTATTAATTTTTTATTAAAGTAATCGGGGTTTTGAAAGGACCTATAACCTTTTACAAAGAGCTCAAAAATATCAATTAAGAAAGACTAGGACAAAAATAGGTCAACAATTACTAAGGAAAAGCATAAAAGATTAACCACAACTAGAATTATAGTCCTTCACAAAAAAAGGCTTGTAGGGAGAAGGACAAGCAAACATAGGAGGACCTTTCTTCCTTCTTTGTACAATTGTCCAAGATGGGACATTGTCCAAATTTAAAACGAAAGGGAAGGAGGAAAGAAAGATTCCTTAGAAGACTTACCATAAGTACATGTGTAGTAGGAAGAAGAGGAGAAAAAATAATTAAAACATAAGGAAAATTAGGAGCTTGGCCCAAGAGTGGCTGGGAAGTAAGAAGCAAAGAAATAATTTGCGTAGAATCAATAAACACATAAACCAAGCTAGGAGAAGAAGAATCAGGAATGGGTTGTTCTGTATCCTAAAAAATAACAACTAAATAATCCACAACAACATCATCGAGAAAAATAGTAAGGTGATTCAAAAGGGGATTCCTCCACTAGGTTGAGGAAGACTACCTATGAGTACTACGAGAGAAATCAGAAACCAAATGTAGAGTTACAAAATAATTCTTGCAACAAAAAGGGATCCCCTCATATTCCATCACTTGACACCATGATCTATCATTAATCTATAGAATGACCTTTCCAGATATATATTTTTGAAGATCAATTTCACTAAAATGTGAGTAAAGGAAGTATGACCAAAGTACCATCAAAAAGAAAATTTCACCTAGTGCCAAGGAGCCCCCCTTAAGGCTTACATCATAAAACTTCCTGATTACATAAGATAAATACAAATTCTTGAGATGATCTCTCTTTGAAGAAACAAATCTCAAATTATGTGGATGATCACTGAGCTACCTTGTGACCAAAAGGAAACAAATTGATCTAATCATAAAATATTCTTATTAATACATTTTCATTGTCTCCAATTTAATGAAAACTATCCAATGTTTAATTTTAATGTTGACCTCCAAACAAGGTAATTGTCCCCAAGCTTAGATGGTTGTTTTGGATTTAATAGTTTGTTAGCTTCCCAGAGTGCTCCTATGACCATTATTCAGGTTAAGATAACCCCTCCTTGCTCTTTATCTCATGATGTTCATTGTTGTTTTGAAAGTTCTTTCACTCTGGGAAGCCAAAAAACTATTATCTAAAACAACCATATAAGCTTGGGGAAATTTACCTTTTTTGGAGGTTAACATTAAAATTAAAATTTTGGATAGTTTTAATTATATTAGAGACAATTAAAATGTAGGATGGATCCTAAATGTAGGAAATGCCCCTAATATTTTTGGTTGTGTCAACATACTCAGTCAATTGATGTGTGACTACTAGTGGGTAAAAAATGATCGATTAGTCATAGAAGAAGGGAGTGAAGATGGATAGATGGAAGATATGAGGGTGATGAGTTCTTGTGTGTACCTAAGTTCTATATCATCATTGATCTTATTATGGCAAGCATGATGCGACTATCGAAATATGAATAAGTCCAAGATATCCCACATACCATTTGCCAAGAAAATAGGCACTTACATACAAGGAATGCCCTCATTTACACTAGACTAATAAGTCCTCGATGATCATACAAATTCTTGAGAAGATTTCTCTTTGAAAAAGCAAGTCCCGAATTAGATGGACCTTCTTTAAACTACCTCATGACCAAAAAGGAATCAAATTGACCTAGTCACGAAATCCTCTTATTATTTCATTGTCATTGTCCCTAATATAATCAAAACTATCCAAAATTTAATTTAACGTTGACCTCCAAACAAGATAATTTTCCCCAAGCTTAGATTGTTGTTTTGGATAATAGTTTGTCAGCTTCCGAGAGTGTTCCTATGACCGTTAGTCAGGTTAAGACAGCCCCTCCTTGCCCTTTATCTCATAATGATCATTGCTGTTCTGAAAGTTCACATGCAACTTGGATGTATCCCAATCCATTCCAGCTTTGCTATTTTTTGGTTTTCTGCCTTTCTCTATGATTTCAAATTTGGTTTTGATTTGATTGTTACATACTTTGTAAAAGATTCTAGATCCTTTTAAAACCTTGTTTGATTAACTAAAAAAAATTAAATATTTTTTTTATTGATAACACGATTAGATTTGTGCATACGTCTCATTCACAGATAAAATTTGCTCACCTTTTGGCTTTGAAGATGAATGGATTTTTCTATATGCATGGATTCGTGAAGATGTATGGAATTTTCTATGCTCACAATAACACTCAATAATAGATATGAATGTTTCTCTGTAACCAGAATATTTCGAAACTACTTCTACGCAAATAGTTCAAAATATTCTTCATTTGTATGAATTTTAGTGTCTTTTTTGAGATTGGTGCAAATGATAAAGAGAAATTCGCTAGGGCTGAGATGGGATAGCATAGATACTTGCGCTTCTAATCGGACTTCATTAATTTTACACACTATGCCCTGAGATTTCCACTTACAGAAGATGTCCACAACAACAACAACAGTTTGGCGCATAAATTGATCCCATCGAGCATAAAGCTTGTCATTTGAATCTACAAAAATCTGCAATTTAAACTATGTACTACCAAGCATATCCTCTAAAATTGAAACTAAACCAACACCATTGTACTGAATAGTCTATCTATCATCAACTCTACTTACTAAAAATAAACTAAATAAAAAATAGAAACTAGATTGAAAAATATAACTTATTATCTTAAATAGAATGAAAATAATTACACAAGGTAACATGTTCATTTACAAGAATCACAAAATACTCCCATCGCCTTGCTAATGGTTGAATAAATGGTTCAAAATTTGCGTTGTTAAATAAAAAGACTCGTGACTACAAATGTAACCATTGATTAAAAGTGGTAACCACGAAAAAGTGGGGAGAGAGCCAAAGATATCCTTTCATGATTTGTAAATCTAAATAGTGATGTCTAAACTCCACTTCTAATATTTTCAACAAAAAATTCAAGAATTGACATCAATATTATGAATCACATTAGTTGGAATTTTCTCATTATCAAACTTTTCATGATCTTAATTAGAAAGATGAACTTATTCTTAGCTTCATTCCATGACACAACACTCATGGTAGTTTTCAAGAAAAGGACCTGTAGAGTTCTAACACCTATTTTATGAATTTGTAATGCACAAACCTAAGGTAACCATATCAAGGGGTGATTGTGATCAGGAAAAGTGGAGGACCAATAAATATTCTATTGATTTTAATGGAAAGTCTATTAAGGAATCCAAAACCATTCTAGAGAATCCAAGTCTTCATGGCTTCTCAAGTTCTCCAAATACATTTTATCATAAAATTTCATTGGATTTACACTAAATGTTTCATGGTGAGAATGGTTTGAAACCTAATCTCATTCTAAGTAGGTCATCTATAGAATGACAAAAAGTGAGCAATAATGCATGAAAAAATTTCAACCTTTATCATCTTGAAGGGCATGGATGGTCCAATTTGTGCAATGATCCAAATCTTGATGTTGGATGGATAAAATTTGCAAACATCTAAATTATTGAGGGAGGTAGCAGAATTGTTAGGCCACCTATGAAACCCTTTGTGATTCTCTAAAGAATTTTATAAAAAATTAAAAGAAGCTCATCTAGCTTCATGTAAGAGGCCTTAGAAGGACCCCATCATCGATAATAACAAACATCAATGGCTACAAGAATATTGACACAATCCTACAACAATTTGGTTGGGAAGAGGGGTTTGGTGATCTAGTAAGCTAACTTCTTTTCCATTTTGGTGAAAAAAACTTGGCATGCCTAGGAATCTTAGAAGGCAAAAAGGATGCTTACAAATAATCCATTTTCAACCATAGGAGTTGAGCCAAGAAGGATTATTTATATGACCATTTCTAATGCTACTACATAGAAGATCTAGACAATTTGCAAAAATATTTAGGCACTTGAGGGCATGCTTAATATTTTTCTCCTCTTCAAAGATTGAGAAAATAATCACCAACAAAGTGGCCAATAAGAAGCTAATCTATGGAATTACATAGAGATATTCCTTTAGAAAAACCTCAAGACACAAAATGAGCCAGAAGGCAACCAAAGCCTTCAAAGGAAATTACATAGAGAGCTAAAGCCAAGGGACAACCTTGGCATTCAAACCTAAAAAAGAATTGGATCATTGGCCATTAATATTAATGAAAATTAAGGCATATACAAAAATCATGGTACCTAAATGAATGAAACAAGGTCTAAATCCCAAAACCTAAAGCATGACCATGAAAAATGACTGTGTATGGTGAAAATGGATAACAATAATAACAATATTGAAAGGCTAAATGAATTCAACCACCAAACCCTAGCCTAACAATCAACAAAGATCCACCATAACATATGAAGATTACCTAAGACAATGCAAATCAAATGAAATCACAAAGATTATACCATCACACGCCCAATAGGGTTTTGATCTCCATTCTTCCTATCTCCATTGATCTTGCTTGATATATTTGCTCTCAGATTTTTATATGCACAAGAGCTCAACAAAGAACGAAATGTGGTTGCAAGTAGGATCGTAGTGTAGCCAAGTCTTCAAGATTAGGTCATTAGGATGATTGATTAGAATGCATAGAATGATTAGGGTTTGATAATGAAGGAGGCATCTTCTTAAATAGAAGACACAATATGAAATGGAGGGATAAGATTGAGAGGTGTAAAAAGAGAGGTCGGCTAAGATTAGAGGGTAGGTAAAAGAAATAATAAAATAATGAGAGGGGTAGGTAGTGTATGAATTAAGAGATGAATGACATGTGTCATGTGTAGAAAAAGCTAATGAATTGATTAAATAAATAAATATTTATTTAATTAATAGAAGAAGTAGGATAATTAAATAAATAAAATATTTATTTAATTTAGGAAAGGGATAATTTAAATAAATAAATGTATTTATTTAAATGAGAAATAAGGCTAGAAGAGGATAAATGAATGAATTAAATAAATAAAGATTTATTTAATTAATAGAAGAATTAGGCTTAGATATAATTAAATAAATAAAATATTTATTTAATTAGATTGGACAATTTTGGGTGTCTACATTTTGCCCCTCTTTGAGACAATGCGGCTTGTCGCGTTGTTTCAAAGAAGATAAGATGAACTGATACAGAGTTGCCCCAAGATGGGAATGATATGCCCCCTCGAGAGATTGGATGAAAATGTCTGAAAAAGATTGCAGACAATCTCTCGATAAGAAAGAAAGGCTAGAATGGATAGATCGGATAAAGTGACAGAGTCACGGGATGAAGAAGACTGACTCGGGAAATGAAGGCGAGGGCTAGGGTAGGCTATAAGATAGACCATGGGCAAAAGACATCCTCATTGTCATCTACACCTTCACGAGATCACAGTGCAGAGCAAGAAAAAGAGCAGCAGCAGTCAGTAGCGATGGCCTTCGTACACAGATTCGACCGCATTCGACGATTTCAGAGGCCAGCAGAGGCAGGAGAGCCGGTAAGTACCACCAAACCTCCTCGTACTTTGACGCATTCAATTTTGTCATTAATGCATGCTAGTTAGCAATAAATGCGCTTAGGAATAGGGCACAAAAAAGTGCAAAAATGTGCCACTGCGTCTGCGTCGGTGCCAGACGCGTCTGTGTCCAACAGGCGCGTCTGTGTCGGTGCCAGGCACGTCTGTGTCTGGAACTGCATTTGTGCTTGATGCGGGCGCGTCTACGTCCTGAAGGGGCGTTTGTGTGCCAAAGTTGCGTTTGTGAATGATTTAGGCACATTTATGTCAAACAGGTGCGTCTGTGTTGTTTAGGCGTGCTTGTGCAGTCTATAGGCGCGTTTGTGAGGTAGAAACGCGTTTGTGAGTTAAAAGCGCGTATATGTCAAAAAAATGCACGGTTTTAGTCTTCTAGGTCAAATTGGCAGTTCTGTGATGAAAATACGCTGTCGATTGGATAAGCTGCTGAGAGGATACACTCAAGCAGGTCCTCGAGGAAGACTAGGATAGATCAAGGCACTTTGTGATGAACAGGGAGCACCAAGATAGAGTACTTTGTGATGAACAGGGAGTACCCAAAGTATGAGCAGCACTTTGTGATGAACAGGGAGTGCAAAATGTGAGTAACACTTTGTGATGAATAGGGAGTGTCACACACGTAGTACTTTGTGATGAACAGGGAGCACTACTAGGATAGAAGCAACACTTTGTGATGAACAGTGAGTGTCACTAGAATAGATAACCATATGCATTTAGATAGCGAGTAGCATTTTGTGATGAACAGTGAATGCCACCCTGACTGACATGATTGATTTGCTTGACTGCAGGAGTATTTGCCTATGTTGGAGTCACGGGAGAGATTCCCGTCCACACAGAGGTTGCGACCAGAGTTGTCGTTTCAGGATAGAGCTGCCATTGAGGAGATGGGATTGAGACACGTGCTGTATGTGCCTGAGTTTCGGGCAAACATGGGTTTGCTGACTGCGCTGGCCGAGAGATGGCATTCAGAGACATGTACATTTCATTTGCCGATGGGTGAGATGACAGTCACCCTTGAGGATGTTTATAGGATTCTGCACATACCGATCGATGGAGAGCTAATTCCATACGATCACGATGGAGATAGAGAGGCTTTGAGACGGGTGTTTCAGGATCTCGGCCTAGAGATGAGAGCAGGACATGTGGCATGGGACACCATGACCATGACAGGATTAGCTTTGCCAGCTGTGATCGGAGGAGCTATCAGTGGGTTCCTATGTCTGGACAGGGCGACATGGGGGTTGGCAGTGGGCTGGGGAGGAGCACTGGAGATATTGGTGACTCAGCACACCAGATATGCGTGGGGTCCATGTGTGTTGGCCCACCTATATTATGAGCTTCACCAGTTTGTCTACCATGGATCAGTGGGACTGGGCTGTGGAGTGACACTTCTGCAGGTTTGGGCATATGAGCATCTGCCTATCACACGGCCGATACATTTCAGAGGCAGGGGTCACGGACGGAGCTTTGTGCATTTATATGACATGATCACTTCGCAGCCTCGGATTGGCAGGTTAGAGCATTGGAGGCGAGTGATAGATGACATTGACGTAGTCATCTGGAGGCCATATCTGGGATGTGAGTAGTGGGAGGATGACGCAGTGGAGCTACCTTATACCTTCAGGAGCAGATATCTGATTGGGCAGATGCCCTATATATTGGAGAGCCAGCTGGTAGACAGAGTATGCAGGCAGTATGGCAGGATCCAGAGGATGCCACGAGGCTCGGGTATGTATGCCAGTACAGTGAGGGATCAGGCGCAGTTCCGACCATTGTTGTCATATGATCAGGCAGTTACACAGCTGGCAGAGATGATGCCCCTACCCTGGGATATGTGGCCAGAGATTGAGGATGCAGGCATGGATGCAGAGTATACAGCATATTGGGCAGAGCATCCATTCCCATGACTGACAGATCCAGGGGAGCTACTGGAGGGAGAGGTAGGAGGAGATGACGATGATGATGGTGGAGGCGATGGGGGCAGAGGCCAACAGAGTCAGAGGGGAGTAGTTGGGGAGAGGAGGGTGGCACCTCGGAGGGAGGGTGGATAGGAGGGACAGGCCCAGGTGGTGAGGGGTCGCGGTGGAGTGCCCCTACAGGTACCAGCAGCACAGGGTCCTAGGGCACAGGGACAGAGACAGGGACAGGTGCAGGGACAGGTGCCAGTACAGACACAGGGACAGAGACAGGTACAGGGACCTAGACATGTACCGAGACAGGTACAGGGACAAGTACAGGAGCAGGCACCCGTAGAGGGAGAGCCACAGGCAGAGGCAGAGGGTGGGGATCCAGAGGAGGATGAGCTGATTGAGCTCAGGGAGATCTGCTAGGGCCAGGCAGACGAGATCCAGGAGTTGGAGAGGGAGAGGGATCAGCTCAGGACCTGGCTCAGGGATACTGAGCATGAGAGGGATCAGGCGATTCAGCGCTACACTGAGGCTGAGACAACGCTGAGGGCAGGGAGGCAGGCGGCGGAGGACACAGGAGCAGGCTATGCATATGTCCTGCGAGCCGGAGAGGAGATTGCCTACTGGAGGGACCTGTATTATGGTGCCGTGCCAGCAGATCAGCGGGCGAGGAGCTTTCATAGACCATCGCGGACAACGACGGCTACGGGAGGGAGCCGGAGGAGACAGGCATCGAGTGGTGGGGTCATGGGTCCTCCTCCACCACCAGACAGGCAGGGTGATCCTGGAGCGGGTCCGTCTAGAGCTCAGATTCCGTCGAGTTCAGGCGGCTCCGAGGGAGGGAGTTCATCATAGCCATAGAGAGCTCCCTTGTATCAGTATTTGTACCATTTTTTTGTATTGTAGACACCTGCGGGTGATTTTGTAGCCATATGATTCTTTTGACATCATTGTATCATGACACATTTGATTATATATGAGAGATGATTCATTTTTGTGGCAGCTATATGCATGTGTACCTATGTGATGAGATGTTCTTAGAATGTATGCTTATGATATGGATGCAAATTTGTATATGATACAATGCAATATTTTTGTTCTTTTATGTTTTATATGTGATGCATGACGCAAATGTGAATGTATGTAATGCAGATGAATATGATAATGCAAATGTAAATTGTGCTAACAAGTGTTGTGTGCAGGATGTGATGCAATTGTGATATCTATATGTATGTGTGAAATGCTTATATGTGGTAATGCCGGTGCAGCTACATGAAATGCAAATGTTTTTGGTGTGTCATTATACTCAGTCATGTGATAGCAGGCTGTGCGGACTCAAGAAGGATGATGGAAGTCAATCAAGAAAGGGGGATGGAAGACAGAAGATATGAACGTGAAAGAGCTTCTTGTGCGTTATCATCATTGAGCTTTATTATGGCAAGTAGGTTATGACAATCGAGGCATATGTTCGACCCAGAAAGTCATTGTACCTGTTTGCATGGAGATAAGACAGTCACAAACAAGGAATGCCCCAGTTCACACTAGACTCATAGTGTCCTCATATCCTTGGAAAAGTCATAGCATTACTAAGAGACAATCCACAGACAGCAAATGCCAATAGGTGACGATACCCCATCCTCGCCTTTCTAGTCAAAGACATCCTGGAGATAGATTCTCTAGTCAGAGACATCCCGGAAAAGCTAAAAGACATGTCACCAAAAGATAAAATCAAAAGAAAACCAAGACTCGACACCAACATCCACTGTAGTCCTCAAGTTTAGTGTCTCTTGTCACTTGTATAAGTCTTATTTGATTGTGGTCACAATGTTCACTTTCACAAAAAGGATAGATAGCACTGAACCATATGTTGTCTGAGTCTGTTGAAAGATTTGATTTTGTTGAAGCCCATTGTTGCTGTTGTGTCTCATCTGAAACTGACTGAATCCATGAAACTAATACTTTATTGCGGAGAAGATGAAACTTTATGGCGGATCTGTGATGCAAATGTTGCTTTATTATGGATTGTGCGCAAATAGACTAAAGAAAGCTGGAAGAAACTTTACTCCTCAAAACATGTGATGTTCTCAGTTCCACACCCATCACTAGACGTAGGATTTTGCCGTAGCCACAGATAGGGTCTGATTTATTATGAATGGAAAGGGAGGCGAAAAGGGAGGTTTATTATGAATGGCTAACCAATCCTAGGGTAGATCAATAACAAGCCATGATGGGAATGGGTAAGTTTATTATGAACGAATAGGTTGTGAGTGTGTGCAAAGTGAAATGATGAAGAGAATCCTGAAGGAGGGAGGAGCAATGTCTCTATGCATGGCGCTGGTGACCTAGTTTTCACCATGGTACTTGCCCAGGGCGCCGCCGAAGTGGTTTTCACCATTGGACGAAATTATTTCTCTTTACTTTTTTCGGTTTTTCAATGTTTTTGTGTCACAAGGTGCCTGTTTGCCAGGTTTTCACCAAGTAACGATTTTTTTGTTTTATAATTTTTTTTGTATTTTTGAAATTTTTGATTTTTTTTGTATTTTTGAATTAGGATATTCCGAAGAGCTATGTGTAGAACCTGCGAAGATGCATGCTGTTGATAGGGTCCTCCAAAGGTTCACCCTCTGTAGTTGAGAGCTGATATGCCCCAGATCCATATGCTGCTGTGATGATGTAGGGACCAAGCCAGTTTGGTTCGAACTTGCCCTTCTTTTCTCTGTCTTGCTAATTTTTGGGATTTTCTCTGAGAACCAAGTCACCTACCTCAAATGTGTGAGGCTTTACCTTGTGATTGTAGTTGCATTGTTCCTTGATTGAATGATGTGTAGCTTGAGTGTCTGTCTTCCTTGATGAAGGAATTGAGATAGAATTACTAGTGTGTGGACTACACAGGCCCGTATGCGTGTCACCTGAAGAAGTTTGGGCATCACTGATAGCAAAGTCCTTCGAGGAAGCTCCATTAAAGGTCCGTGATGTATCAGCAAAAGGGGATGGATGTGTGGAACAAGTGGATGAGTGATGAAGGCTTATGATTGTGAAAAGAAGTGAAAGTAGGATAGCATGATGGAGACTTAAGATCAACAAGTGTGATTTTTGACTTGAAATTTTAGAACTTTTGCCCCCAGTTATTTTGATATTAGGGGAGATCAACTCTTGCTCTTTTTGCTTCATAGGATTTTTATCCTTGACCTTTTTTTTTTCAGAGTCCAATAGCTTTTGATTTTGATTTGGCCTAAAGGACTTTTCTTTATTATTGACTTTTAGATTTTTCTTTTCAACGCTTGATTTTTGATCCCCAATGAGTGAGGGCTTTTGTAATTCTTGTTGATCCAAGTCTGGAAGTGGAGTGGAAATGGAATGAGTAGATGACATGGTAAAGCTATGTGAGTTATCAAGAGGGCTGGCAATATGCTCAATAGATTCTTCGCAGGAACCACTCTTAGAACTATTGATATCAAGAGATGCTTGCACCACTAGAGGAGATTTGCATTCAGACTTAGTAGCCACAACACTAGGTGGTTCACACCCAATTTCTTGCAAATTGTTTATAGATTGTTCTTGTTGACTGAATACCTTAGGAGATAGTGGGAGTTGATCAATATGAAAGATATACTCACCACATCCCATGTCTTTAATCTTGAACTTGTCTTTGAGCTCTGCTTGTTTGGATGTAGAAGCTTTTAAGGATTCAGGATCCACATATGCTGATGAAGGAACAGCTTCGCGATTGACTGGGATTGTTATTTCTGATTGAGGTTGCAGATTGTTGCAATATATGAATGGATTTGGATTTGCTTTGATGGTCACTTCAACTCCATTGTGTGGAAACTTGATACATCGATGATATGTAGATGGGACTGCGCTCATCTCATGAATCCATGGGTGTCCCAAGAGTATGTTGTATGTGAGATCGATGTCTAGGACTTGACAAACCACATCCTTTGTAACTGGCCCAACTCTAAGAGGTAAGGTGACTGTGCCCTTGGATGAACGCTCTTCATCGTCATATGCCTTGATGGTGATTTTGTTTGTAGAATTCACAGCTTTGTCGGAATATCCCAATTGTTTAATAGTGCTCAATGTACAAATGTTCAGACCTGCTCCTCAATCTATCAGGACTCGTTTTATTCGATGTTTGTGTATGAAGGCTTCAATGTGTAATGGTGCATTATGTGGCTGACTTATGGAGGCATCATCGGCTTCTGTGAATGTAAGGGAGTGTGGAATGGAAAGGTATCCCACCATGGCTTGAAATTGGTCCACGTTTAGATCAGTAGGAACAACAGTATCTCTCAAGATTTTATCAAGAATGGCTTTATGTGCGGGAGATATGCGTAATAGTTCAAGGATTGAAATGAGCGCAGGTGTCTTCCCTAACTGTTCTACAAGGTCATACTCAGGTTTGGTTGATGAAGAGGCGGTGTTTTTAGCTGGAGCACCTTGCAAAGTAATTTTACCTCGACGGGTTGTAACATGACATTCAGAGATAGGTTCGAAAGAAAATCCAACACCTTTTAGGACAATCTTGGGTCTCTGAGTAGAATTCTCAGATGCTTTGTCCTTGATGATAATAGTAGAGACATAATTGTCCATCGAGATATTATTGATAGTTGAATCATAGTTGTAAGGTGCTCTAGTATAGTTGGCTTGGTCATCTGTGGCTTTAGCTTTTCCCTTGTCATGTTTTGGGAATGGTTCCTTAAACATCTCATGTTCTTGATTGGATGAGTGTCCCTCAATCTCAATATCACCTCTATCAATGAGATCTTGCACAATGTTCTTCAGTCGATGGCAATTACCTGTCTTGTGACCCTTGCTCTTATGAAACTCACAATACTCATCATCATTCCACCAATTTGGTTCGTATGGAGGAAAATCTGGAACTATGATCACTTTGTTTGCCACAAGCTTTTTGAAGACTTATTCAAGTGGTTCTCCCAATGGGGTGTACTTCCTTCGTGGTCTAGAAGTTGTTTGAGTATTCACTTGATTGTTTGTAGAACTTGATCCCGAAAAGATGAATTTGGGTCGCACTGTGTTGGCATCAACAACACCATCATTGACTGTGTTTTTGTTTTTATTCCAAAATCTTGGCTTGTCTTTTCCTTTAAAGTCATCTTTGTTTTCCTTGAATATCTTAATGACTCCTTGTTCAATTAAGACCTTTTCTGTTGCTAAGCCCTTTTCAATAACATCCTTGAAGGTGGACAAACAAGCTTTCCTTAGATCATAGCCAATGTCCTTGTTAACATTTTGTGTGAACATCTCTACCATTTGTTTCTGTGGAATTTTGCAAGAGCATCCACTGGCTAGATTTCTCCATCTTTGTAAAAATGATGCAAAAGATTCTCCCTCTTTTTGCTTGGTATTGCACAAAGTAGTGATTGATATGTCTGTCTCTATATTGTAGGAGAAATGTTGAATAAATGCCTCTGCTAAGTCACCCCATGACTTAATACCAGGTGGTAGTTGAGAGAACCATTCCATAGCTTGATCGCCTAAGCTTTGTGGGAATAATCTCATCAAATATGTTTCTTCTGCCGCTACCTCAATGCAAGCTGTGAAAAATTGTCTTATGTGTGCCTTGGGGTCTCCTTTTCCTCTATACTTATCAAATTTAGGCGTCACAAAGTGTGCAGGAAATGGAGGCATTGGAATGCTCTTGTCAAATGGATAAGGACATATGTCTCTCATAGTGTATGCTGGTTTTGGTGTACTCATGTCCTCCATTTTCTTTTGTAAATCTCTGATTTGTTGCTCCAAATTATTCTTAGGTGGTGATCGATTTCTTGTAGCATACCCCATGTTTGAGACACCAATTTGAGGAGGAGCTTGTTGCATGTATGGATGATATTGATCATAGACATGTTCATATGGAGGAGGTCTATATTGATGCGGCATATAGGGAGCACTTGGTATAGCTTCATGTTGAGGAACCCCATATCTATTTTGTGCGTGTATACCATATTCTATAGGCATGTCATGTTCTATTGTGTTGCCCCCAAATTTGACATGAGGTTTCCTTGTGTCCAAATTTTGAGCATGCCTTTGAATGTCCACTTGTTTTGATTGATCCATAGCTTGAGCATGTGATTGAGCATATCTATCTGCATAAGACTTCCATAATGGTCTTCGAAGGTAAGTATCATATGTTTGACCATGTGTATGTGGGATTTTTGGTTTTTGAAGCAAAGCTGATGGTGATTCAGGTACCATATGCGGTCCTCTATTTCCTCCACTATTGGGTCTCCTTTGATCCATGTTGGAGTGAGTTTGTTGCGAGGGTCAGTTTTCCATAAGTTGAGACATGTCAAAGTCATGAGGTATTTTAGCTCCACTTTGTGCCATCATGTGTAAGAAGTATTGTCTATCCCTCTTCATTATCTCTTCAACCAATCTATTGAAATGAGGATTCATTATGGATTCTTATACATCTGCTGATTGTATTGAAAAGTTGTCCACATTGTCATTGTGTGTAGCATTTTTGTTTGTAGTGTCTGTGTTTTCCACATTTGGAATGTGTCTATAAACATCCATGTCAGGCAATGTAGTGTGCTCAGGATTGAAAAATAAATCATTGTCATACTCATAAGAACTCATGTTTGTGGACTCTTGAGCTTCTTTAGCTTTTCTCCTAGATTTTTGAAGACGGGTTTCAACCATGAACTAGGTGTTTGACCAAGATGTGAGAGACTATATGAAAAATGAAAAGAGTATGGAAGACCAAGAGTTGTATGGAGTGTAAATGAATCTTGAGGTGTACTTGCAATGTCCAAAGTGTAAGACCAAGTATGTAAGTAGTAGAGTAGGTGTGACTTCCAAAGAGATGATTGTTTCTCTTGATGAGGTGAGCTGACCTTGACTCTAAGTAAGACCAAATGAGACCCAAAGGTAAGAAACCTTGATGAGGGACCACTTAGCAAAGTGTTGTTGTATGTAGTGTGTTGACAAAGTATGATGAGGACAAGCAAGTGACCTTTTGACTCGAGTTTAGACAAGTATGAATGTAAAATGAGATGCGAAGCAATGATGGACTGTATGAGACCCAAGGACAGGTTGAATGCTAGATGAAACCTGAAGAAACAACCTAGGAAGCTCAAGTATTCTGAAACTGATTTCTCTTGTTTGCCGGACTGTAAAAATTTTCAATTCTGGACATAGACGCTTCTGTATACTTCACAGACGCGATTCCTAGACACAGACGTGTCTCTGTTTGACACAGACGCTATTCTGCCCTTCACAGACGCGCTTAGATGACTCAGATGCGGTTAGAACAGACACAGACGTGTTTCTGTAAATTTCATGCAATTTTTCCAATCTGTGAAGTTGTTTTGTTGTGATCAAATCCGACTGTTTGACTGTTTTTCGTGACAAGAGGACACAATGTTAATGAGGACTCAATGTTTGCAAGTGTTTAGACTCCAAAAGTGTGTTGTTTGATGTAAAGTTGTTTTGCATACACTTGAAGACACAAAAGACACAATGTTTAGTTGTTTGGTCTTGAATGTTTGAATGTTTAACATAAGACAAGCACAATTCTTATGGCTGGCCAAGACAATAGTTGTTGATCCCACATAGGGTTTTACCCCCGAGGCTACGCTATTCAGAGCGGATACTTAGATGCTTGACCTCACTGGCTCCACCCTCGGCACTCACTTCTCGGGTCAGCCAAGCATCAGTCCCCATGAAAACTCCCCATGGCGAACTTTGTATCTCTACTAAGAACCGTATGTGTGTGGGCCGCTACCAGAGGTCCGACCTCCTGCCTCAACAACTAGAAGGATTTGGGCTTCTAAAACAAAAAGGTGCTAGTAAGGGCATCCGCTCGTGTGGCCATACATGCGGCACTTTCAACTCTGTAAATACAGAAGGCTCCCAGCCGGTAGGGGTTACGCCCTACAAATGATCAAACAAATTTGATCAAACGGGTTTATGGGGAGACATAGTGTCAGTATGAACTAATCAACACACGTTATTCATAGTTTTCACCATGAATACATTTGATTATAGTGGTTCGGATGAGGTGGGTTTTCCTCGCTACCACTTGGGTCATTCTCTTCTCACTAGTAGTCCTAATGACCACACGGGAAGACAGGCCCTCTAAAGATTAAACAAAAAGAGCCTATTGCTCAAGACACAAAAGACAATGATTCAATTTTAGTGCACCAATGGAAGTGTTTGCTAATCTATGAAAACAAGGCACACAACAAAATCTCAAAAACCCTAGCCAAGGACTTGCAACAAAATTTGTTAGTAGTTTGGGTTGTTTCAAATGATCACCCCTTCCTGCAAGCACACAAGTTAGGTAAATTTTAGAAACCCAAAAGACTTTGTGAAAAAGGGGCCTTCAACAAAAACGTTTTTTCTTGCTTCCAAGACAAGCTGCACAAACTTGGTTAGCTAAATCTGCAAGGGTTAGTCCAAAAATAAACCAGATCTGAAACCCTAGGTGCGAAATCCGAAAACCAAATCAAAGAAAGTTTGAAATTCCGAAACAGTAAAAACACAGACGCTGTTATACCAGACACAGACGCGGTTCTGTGATGCACAGACGCGGCCAAAACACACAGACGCCCTTCTCGGACACAGACGCGATCCGAAGTAACGCAGACGCGATTATGTAACACAGACGCCCCTGTCTGAGACCTGCAAAACAAAATTTGTTGAAAACACAGACGCGATTCCCGCCTCCGCAGACGCTCCTGAAACTTAGAGACGCGATCCGACCACTTGCAGATGTGGAAATACCTAAAATGTCGTCGAAAAATTGTCCGATCTGCAACCTAAAAAACGCAAAATCTGCAACAAAAGGGTTAAATGCAAAGGGACAAGAGTCCCACCGGGCGTGCCAAAATGTGTATGGTGAAAATGGATAACAATAATAACAATATTGAAAGGCTAAATGAATTCAACCACCAAACCCTAGCCTAACAATCAACAAAGATCCACCATAACATATGAAGATTACCTAAGACAATGCAAATCAAATGAAATCACAAAGATTATACCATCACATGCCCAATAGGGTTTTGATCTCCATTCTTCCTATCTCCATTGATCTTGCTTGATATATTTGCTCTCAGATTTTTATATGCACAAGAGCTCAACAAAGAACGGAATGTGGTTGCAAGTAGGATCGTAGTGTAGCCAAGTCTTCAAGATTAGGTCATTAGGATGATTGATTAGAATGCATAGAATGATTAGGGTTTGATAATGAAGGAGGCATCTTCTTAAATAGAAGACACAATATGAAATGGAGGGATAAGATTGAGAGGTGTAAAAAGAGAGGTCGGCTAAGATTAGAGGGTAGGTAAAAGAAATAATAAAATAATGAGAGGGGTAGGTAGTGTATGAATTAAGAGATGAATGACATGTGTCATGTGTAGAAAAAGCTAATGAATTGATTAAATAAATAAATATTTATTTAATTAATAGAAGAAGTAGGATAATTAAATAAATAAAATATTTATTTAATTTAGGAAAGGGATAATTTAAATAAATAAATGTATTTATTTAAATGAGAAATAAGGCTAGAAGAGGATAAATGAATTAATTAAATAAATAAAGATTTATTTAATTAATAGAAGAATTAGGCTTAGATAATATTGGACAATTTTGGGTGTCTACAGTGACCATTAAATATAGTCATTGGCCTAGTTAGTGAAATTAATTTTGAGGAACAAAGTCTTTTGATGAGAGTGCCTAGCCCATTTCATACCTCCCCAAACTACAAATATCAAAGGTTTTTGTAAAAATTACTTATCTTCTTTTCTATACCACCAATCCTCTTATAACATTCATTTGCTTTGTGACCTAGCTTATAACAATTATTACATTTTCATTTTATTTTGTTCCTACTATTATTATGATCCTTGGATAGAGTGTACCGAGTTTCATGCTTTCAATTCCTCTCTCTTGGATAATTATCTTGTGTATTTTTTTTATTTTTTATTTTTTACTTCCCCTTCATCATTAAGGTTTGAGACTCATCACTAAATGACTCGCTTTCCTTGGCTAGTTATTTTTCTTCCTGCACTAGCTTAACACATAACTCTTTATATTTTATATTCATTA
Organism: Cryptomeria japonica; assembly: GCF_030272615.1. Taxonomy (NCBI): domain Eukaryota; kingdom Viridiplantae; phylum Streptophyta; class Pinopsida; order Cupressales; family Cupressaceae; genus Cryptomeria; species Cryptomeria japonica. The sequence goes on along the minus strand of NC_081408.1, from coordinate 614,182,748 downwards.
ATTTATCAGTAGTATCGATTGACCTCTTACAAATAGTTGGTAGGATCCTAGAAGACTTTGCAAGATAATGTGCATAAGATCTTTATCATATATAACCTTTCCAAGAGAAGAAAATCCATTTTTCTTTTTCTTTAATTGTCTTTTAAATAAGGGATAAGCTCTTGCGAATTTGATAATTTCATATTTTATAATTCTATAGTGAAATTTAGAACTATACATCATCTAAATTATGAGACATACTTTTCAAAATAGCTCATATTTTGACTCAACTTCTCTTATTGCGAACTTTTGGAAATTTTTTTTCTAAAAAATTATCAATGTTGGATTTTGCCAAGATCAAGAGGTCAATGAAATGTACAAGATAGAGACATAATATGGGACAAGAATAAACTGTATTCTCATCAATAGAAAATGATCAATAATTGTTACATACAATGTAGATGAGCCTGCTTATATAGGCAAGGCTAGGGATATGTATGAGCACACAAATATGACATGTGGCTCAATAAGAAACAAGGGTAGGTAGGAAATAGGTGTGGGTAGGTAGGAGAAATAATATAATATTCCACATGAGGTGGATCACCCACTGAAGGTGGAATTATCACTCCACTATAGGTGGATATGATAGTGTAATAACAAGATCAACACCATAAGAGGTGGAATTTCTCCTACACACACTATCCCAATGTGGCACAAACACCCAAGTGTCTCATATCCAAACTAATATGAAATGCATTATCCTAAGTAAACTTAAGTAAGTGTAATAATATCCATGATGAATAATTATTTACACCAACACCCCCCCTTAAGTGCAACTTAGGGGAATGCACTTAAGTCTACAATGCAACTAAGCAATGCAAGATGGGTCCCGGCTATGAGGCCATGTTAGGTACCCATGAACAAATGAAAATGCATGCAAACCAATGCAATGAATCTCTCACAAAGTGGGGAAAGAGAGAAAAACCCAATGGGAAAAAACCCTCCCCCAAAAGAGAGATGAAAGCTATACAAAAAACTCTCATAGAAGTATGTGAGGATCAAAACCCCATGTGAGGAAAATGTCCCCCCCATATGAGAGAAGAAGAGAAGTCAAACTATGATCCTCCCTCAATGAAGAATCTGCACCAATGATAGAAGCTCGATGTATGAAGAAACTACTCCATGAACGTCGAACAACATTCCTCCCCTTAGGAAGAAACAAAACCAAAGGTGTATCCATGAAGTCTCCCCAATCATGAAGGGAAGATGTATGAAGAAAACTCATGATGAAAGGAATCTCTGAAAACTGCTCAAGTGTCCTCATGTCGATGCTGAAAGATACCCCCTCCAAAGGTGGTAAACTGTGCCACACTACTGAAAAAGGAACTCCAACATCTAGTGAAGATGAATGTAGAACAATATCCAAAGACTCATGTGTCTCCTCAAAAAATAAAGAGACCTCCTCCAACTGCTGTACATAAGTATCCACAATCATGTCAACCTCGAAAGAATGATCATGTAGAGAATGAACAAGAGGGTCAGAGTGTGCCCTCGCAACAATCGAAGAAGGATCATCTTCATCAAAGAGAAGATGAATGTCATCAATGATGTCTCCCAAATCTGCGATGTAGGATTCCACAAACAAACCTGGAATATCTGTCATGTAATCATCCCATGAATCTGAAGCTGGAAGACAATGTATATCCTGCTGCACTAAATCACATGAAGGCAAAACTGTCGCACTATCTGCATCATCAGGTACAATAGGTGATGTGATATCAATATGAGGAGATGAAATACAAGACTCAAGAATGGGGTCACATGTGAGAATCCCCATGTTCAAGTGTCCAAAGTTCTCCTCAGAATCTGAACCATCACAATAAGTGTGATCATCATGTGTAGAATCATCAAATGTGAAATCATCATCATCAACAAAATCTGAAAAGGAGTATAACCGAGATGCATGATCAACCACCCCAGTCGCAATGATAGCTCTAGTCTCCATGTCTCTAATGAAAACTGAGTCAGGTGTGAACTCCACAACTTTCTTAGTTGCGCCATGTGTGATTTGATAGATAGAAAGGAGATTGTTTGTCAAGTGGGGTACACACAACACATCATTGAAGGTGTTATCCCCAATGTCAATAGATCCTTTCCCAATCACATCTATGTATGTATGATTGCCCATCAAAATTTGTGGCATGGTGCAAGGCTCAAATGTAGAGAACATAGATTGTGAAGATGCCATATGATGAGAAGCCCCTGAATCTAGAAGCCATCTCTCTGAATCATGACTGATAGTAGCACATAGAGCTTTTCCTTTTCTTGTTCCAAAAGAGTGAGTCTTTCCACTTGTAGAAGCCATGAATGCTTGCCCTTTTCCTTTTGAATGAGAGGAAGTGGAAGTTGATGAATCATCCTTCTTGTAGACTTTAGGCAAATCAATGTTATGCTTTTTGATGATATGTGTGAGCTCATCAATCTTCTTAGTATGGCAATGATGTTCATCATGACCAATCTTTTTACAATAAGCACAAGTAGGTCTCTCCCTCTTTGGTGAATTATCTCTCTTGGAAGAGGATGAATCTCCTTGTTGTGGAGAAGATGGTGCTTTTTCTTTAGGCTTTGATTGCCATTTCTTCTTGTTTGAGTTGTCCTTTCCTTGATTTCCTTTGTTCCCTTGATTTGCCACTAATGCTTGAGACTTAGAAGAAGCCTTAATAATGCCCATTCTTATCAACTTAGTTTGTTCCATCATCAACATTTCATTGAAAGCATCAAATGTAGGCATTTTGTAGCTTGAACCCATTGTCATCCTATTAGTTTGGAAACTAGAAACAAATGCTGCATATTCTTGTGGAAGCTTGCCTATCAAGTTGAATATCAATTGAGTATCCTTTTTATCAATGCCACAATCTTTGAGTTGTGCCCTCAACTCATTTGCCTTAGTGACATAATCTTGTATAGTATCAAAGTTCTTGGGATCTAACATGGTGAGATCACTATCAATTTGATATCCCCTAATCTCATCAACTTGACCATACAAGTCTTGAAACTTTTGCCAAGCATCCTTGATTAGAGTACATTTCTCAATATGAAAAATGAGATCCTTTGATACATACTTTCTTAAGGTACCAATTGCCATGATATTTTTAGTGAGCCAATCTAAGTGACCAACTGGATCAGCCTTAGGATCAGATGGAGCAACAATAGTTCCATCAATGTAATGAGTGAGTCCTTTTTCCATAAGTTTACTCCATGCATCAATTTTCCAAGTAGCATAATTATGTGGAGTTAAGAGAGGAAACTTAGAAGAACCCATAGCAGAAAAAAGGAAAGAACACAAGAGCACAAAATCACAAGAGACACCCCCCAAATTCAATCAATCAAAGTACCCCCCCTAAAGTGATGATTTTGGCACTTTATACTTAGTGCGATTACAATGAGCCACTTGCAAGACAAGGCAAAGTGGGCTTATGATGCAAATTTTAAAACTTCTCAAATGAGATACAAGAGACTTCAATCAATAGTGCAATGAATCTAATTGAGATTCAAGCAAATATACAAGTACCAAAAGAGCCAAAAATGGCCAAGATCAGAAAGTACATTTTCTACTTACAATGACATCAATCTGATAGCATCATGTGAAAGTAGATGAAAAAATACGTACTTTCAAAAAAAATGGCACATAAAAAGGAGGTCGGATGACCCCAAACGAAGCCTCTGAAGTTGCAAAAACTGGGATTACTCAGGGACAGTCACCAAAAACTGCATTTTTTGAAAAATCCGTGCATCAAAATCAAAAAATTCTTTCACCACTGCGGAGAGCACGAAATTCTAGCCCATTTCAAAAAAAATTGCACCCAAAAAGGAGCAAAAATGAGCAAGTTATGGCCATTTGAAGTTGAACTGCAAAATCAAAAATGCAAATGAGAGGGGGTCCAAAAATTTTCAAACCCTGCTGATGTGGCGCTGACGACAGCAAGTCACGTGATTAAATTTGACGGCCGTATAACCGTCGCAAAAACTTCGGCTCCCTGGCTGACTGGTCGTCCGTACTGTACGGACAGATTGCGTGGCGTGCTGACTGTATATTCCGTACTGTACGGAAATCGTTGACGTGTCTCAATGACTGAGCTCGATGACGTGGCATCCATACGGTTGACTGTGAGTACGGTTTTGATGACTGTACATACGGTTTCCACCTGTCTGGGTTACGTGGCACGGTTGTCGGCGGAGGAGCCGGCTAGGCTGCGCTGCGGAGGTCTCGGTGGTGACGCGCGGGAGGAGCGGGTGTTGCTGTCAGAGACGAGCGGCGCGGGCCGGGAGGAGGCGGAGACGGCGCTGCGGGGGCCGCTTCGGCTGTCTTCGGCGGAGCAGGGACCGGCGGGCGGGAGGAGCTGGGGAGGCGCCGGGAGGAGGTAGCGGGCGCGGTGCCGAAGCGGAGGAGTGGGCGCCGGAGTCCGGGGAGGAGTCGCTCGGGCTGCGGCGACGGTAGCAGGCGGGCACGGTCGGCGAGGATACGGTACGCTGCGGGCTCTGCCGGAAGGACGGACGTGCAGGTATGATGGTGCAGACAGAGTACGGGAGGTACAACGCGCAGGCCACGGTCTGACAAACCTGCAACCACGGGGGGGGGTCTGCGGACCCCCCCAAAACTATATATATATATTTTTTTTGATTTTTTTTTTGCTTTTTCAAATTTTTTGATTGAAATTTTTCAATTTTTTTTTTATTTTTGAATTTTTCGGAACAATATTTCAGAAAGAAATTTTATTTTTTTTTCTGAATATTAATAAAAAAATTTCAAAATCCGTACGATATAGGCAAAAATGGAGAAAATTTTTTTCTCACCAAAATAGGCCAACTTTATAACCAAAATTCATGGAAACGGCCTTCCGGACGCAATGGAGAGGTCGGATCTGGTCTAGGACGCCTCCAAAAGATGCTGCTCCTCAGATTTGCCTCTTGACATCGCAATAATGCCTCTTCAAGACGAATCAATGAGACTCCAATAGCTCTGATACCATGTTGGATTTTGCCAAGATCAAGAGGTCAATGAAATGTACAAGATAGAGACATAATATGGGACAAGAATAAACTGTATTCTCATCAATAGAAAATGATCAATAGTTGTTACATACAATGTAGATGAGCCTGCTTATATAGGCAAGGCTAGGGATATGTATGAGCACAAAAATATGACATGTGGCTCAATAAGAAACAAGGGTAGGTAGGAAATAGGTGTGGGTAGGTAGGAGAAATAATATAATATTCCACATGAGGTGGATCACCCACTGAAGGTGGAATTATCACTCCACTATAGGTGGATATGATAGTGTAATAACAAGATCAACACCATAAGAGGTGGAATTTCTCCTACACACACTATCCCAATGTGGCACAAACACCCAAGTGTCTCATATCCAAACTACTATGAAATGCATTATCCTAAGTAAACTTAAGTAAGTGTAATAATATCCATGATGAATAATTATTTACACCAACAATCAACTTGATCAATGTTTTTGCCTTTTAATTCCTTTTATCCCAATATTTATTCCCCTTTTTATAGTTTTCTGAACTTTGTTGACTACCATTAATAATTGCATAGCAATTTTGAAGTGTTACAAATCTCCATACAAACCATCCAATTATAATATTTTTTTTTCTATTTAATTTTATTGTAGATAAATGAATGTTAATGGATTCCATTGTGCCAAATCCCCTCTTTCTGAAATGAGAATGAAATGAAAAATAATTTATATTTCTCCATGCACAATTTTTTTATAAAACTACTTTTAAAAAATTTGACATACACCAATTGTTGCAATACACTTCCTTTGACATAAAAAAATTGCTAATATTGTTCATAACTTAATTCACAGCCCATACTACCATACCCACATATCATTGCCCAAGATTTAAAGATGCTTTGGTACCAAATTGAAAAAATAAAATACCTAAAACACAAAAGGAAAAAAAGAAAAACACAAATATATTGTATATTATAGCAAACAAATCATATAGCAAATTCCGTGCTGCTTCTTACTATACAATGATAGAATGACTACTGTACTTATTGATTTCGTACATGACTAAAAATTCTAAAATATTTTAAAAACAATCTAAAACGGAAAGAAAAGTTTCATTGACTGGAATATTCCGAATATATTCAATAAATAGCTGTAATTTGCTGTTTGTTTTAGTTTTCCTGCCTGGCATGTCGCCTTCTTTGAGACTTCTCTCGTCTTCTCTGTTTGTTTTTCTCTCTAGTAAGTTTGGTTTCAGTGTGAAAAATGCACCGACGCACTACACATAAATATTTTAAATACTGTTTTATTATATAAAAAGAGAAACGTTATCATTACCTATTGGTGTTTTCAAAATCAACGCAAAACAAAAGATTTTGTTGTGCGTCAAAAGAATTTATACGCACGCACACAGAAAGAAATGGTATATTGTCTGTCGAGGTGTATATATAATGATTTACTTTGTCTCTATTTTGATTGAAGTCTAATACACAACGTACCAGACACTTTTTCTCTTGCTCTCTTTCTGTTAGTTATTAACGAGCAAAGAAAGATATATAAATAATACAAAACAGCAGAAAGTCAATAACATAAATGCAAAACACAAGTTTAACATGGTTCATTACTAAGTGGCTATGTCCACCAGAAACACAGGGAGTTCTTCTATTAATCAATAATGCAAATATAACATTACATCAAGCATGGATTGTACTCATATATTTATACTCATATAGAGCCTTCAAGCGAAGAGTCTCCAAAGGCAAATGGTCGTGACTGTTGGGCTTCACATCCCAACAATCTCCCACTTGAAGCTCACCCGGCACAGCCATGCTCTCAACATTCTTTGCATTTCCAATTCTTCACACCGCAATCAAGTGCATCAAAGATTTGAGCTTCGCCAAACTCTGCTCACGAAAACTACGAATGAATCTTCTCCAATGCAAATCAAAGTCAAAAACTCTTTCCAACACAAATTCACCCATTATGCCAAAATCAGAAACACCAATCTTTTTGCCTAATATGAATCCTTCATCCAAAACTAATAGCTCCCCTTGTTCATTTTTCAATTGTTGAAGTTTATGCAATGCACTCTTGTCTGAAGTATCTAGGTCCCTAACCTGGTAATGAAGTGTTAGGTGTTTAACTGGAGAACTTATTGCCTCCCTTGATTTGGCACATAAACTGACAATTGTTAAACTCGTAGCACTAATTTTCTCAACAAGTTGGTCAACAACCACATTACTAGGAGCACATACCAAGACCTGGCCTTGACCCTGCTTTGCCAAATTATATACAATAGCTGCAGATGTAGCAATTTTTCCCATGGCAGGTGGACCTTGAATCAAACTCACAGGTTTTTGTAAAACACCCTTGAAAACATTGACCTGAGATGCATTTAGTTTAGGTAAGCCAGGTGCCCCAAAGTGTCGTGGTAAAGTATAATGAACCATAGGATCCTCAACATCATGTCCTAGCAAGCGGTGATATATATAACCGTTAATACTAGTCTCATCTACAACAAATGTTTTCATTGATGTTTGCATTCGATCAAGTCCATCATTCGAAACGACAAACTCCACAACATCGTCGTTGGGGAAAAACGACTCTTGCAGAAGCCCCGTGAGACTAAGAGTGCCTGACACGAAAAACCCCAGGCTCCCACCGCTGACGGCACCAGTCAAGGAATTCATTAGCAAAGGTGACACTGGAAGAGATTCTGCCTTCATAATACACTCCATTTTAGCAGTCCACCCATATTTACTTGTAACAAGACAAGAAGGAGAGTCCACCCTGTCAGAAACTATGACCTTCTCAACCCAGTCACTGAAAATCTCTTTCATAGATTTACACAGTGGCTCAATTTTAGCTTTCAAATCCTCCCTTTTTTTCCTCTCATCCTCAGACTTGTCCAACTTTAGCCCCTCTTTAGAAACACTGATGGACTACAGCTGCTATTTTCTCCTTTCTTCCTTGGATATGTTCTGAAAAGCACCTCGAGCTCCTTCAAAAGACATGTGATTAAGAAGCTTTGCTTCCAAGTTCATGATGGCATTTGGCTGCTGATTGTTCAATTGCCAGGTGGACGATTCACCTCCACTTGTTTCAGTAATCATTATCTTCATCTCTTCTGTGGGCTTCTCAGTGGATTCACCTCTACTCTTTGCCATTGGTTCTTCTGCTTCACATTTAGATTCGAGCTCTAATCTCTTTCCTCTGTCATCTTCAATAGAACAAGATTTTAGCTCTGCCTTGTCGCCTTCCTAAGAAGCTAGAATTGGCACATCCACAGGACTTGAAATATTGTCTAATGTGGTAAAAATTGTATTGAGGGCAGCCAATTCCTTTTTCAGCTCTTCGTTTCTTTTCTTTTTAGAAAACTCCCACTCTTTCATAAATTTCTCTCTCAAATCTGCCATTTCATCTTCCATACCGCATATTCACTCCATGAGAATAAAATTTTCCTCTCGTAGTTTCTCAATTCGTTCGTTTAGGTAATCTTTCGAGCTATAGGCCTCACCTTCTTCAGGGTCATCTTCATTCGCCAGTTTCGAGACTGCATCCTCCTCACCCCAGGAGACATCTTCGTCATCTTGGAAGGCAAACAAACTAGTCTCTTCTTCTTCAAATATTGATTACAACAAACCCTCTTCTTCTTCAGCCGAAGTCTCCTCCTTTTCCTAGCCATCCTACCAATGACGTTTGGTTTTAACCTCCACTTGGACATCACTCTCTACCGAGTCTAGACTGCCAAGAAATTTTTCGATGATTGATTCGGCTTCATCATCTGATTCGGCCTCATCATCTGAAACTTCAGCCTGTTTGTCGATAACATAAAAACACCCAGCTCCGGGATCAAACACAAAGTAAGGGCACCCATATCTAGGATCAACCACCCAATCAGATCCCATCTCTGCTCAACATTTCACTGTAGCTCTGATACCAATTGTTAGTTATTAACGAGCAAAGAAAGATATATAAATAATAGAAAACAACATAAAGCCAATAACATAAAGGCAAAACACAAGTTTAACATGGTTCACCACTAAGTGGCTACGTCCACCAGAAATGTAGGGAGTTCTTTTATTAATCAATAATGCAAATATAACACTGCATCAAGCATGGATTGTATTCATTTATTTATACTTATATAGAACTTTCAAGCAAAGAGTCTCCAGAAAACAAATGGTTGTGACTATTGGGCTACACATCCCAACACTCTCTTGGATTTATTCCACGTTTATTTTACTATAGTTTCTATTAAGAAAGTTAAGAATTATATCTTATTTTAGTAGATTTGGGTGTTTGGATTAGTAGATACTCGGTAATATCTGGGAAGTGGAATATAATTTATTTTATTAGTTATAACTCTATTTCTCAGAGTTTGTGCAATGGCAGTGGTTGCCTGTGATGAATATAAAGTGAACATCACTACTAATGAGCGAAATGGCTGCAATGAATCTCAATATTGTGGAGTCCTCAGAAAACGAGGAATAAAACCTGTAGCTAAGATATTAGAAGTTGGAGTAGTGGACCCAAGAAAAATTATACATGCCATGAAAGTTGCTCTAGCATTGTCTCTGGTTTCTCTTGTAGTTCTCTTGAATCCATTATATGTTGAAGTGGGTGATAATCCAATTTGGGCAGTGATGACAGTCATTCTTGTTTTGGAATTCAATGCAGGTAAGAGTTCATTTTCTTCAACATGCATTCTAAGACGACGTTGTCATGTGTGTTGGAAAATTTAATAAGTCCTCCTACTTACATAGTTTTATACTTGTTTTTATTTTAGTTTTAGTTTGTTATTTTATTTTTAATAATATATGTTTTAGATAATATGTTTTTAGAAGTTATGATTAGATGTGACAATTCATTCATTGAATTTTTATTTGATCAAGAAGTTCTTATAATCTCTTCAATCAATAGAATAATTAATAACTATTTGATCACATGATCTCTTAAATGAATAAAATGATTTAATATGCTATTGAACAATTTATGTATATTCTATTTTTAGGAAAAGCGAGGGTTTCGAAAATATGTATACAAGATTAACGTTACAAGCATTATATATCTATGTTGTACAGAATGCGTTGGGGAATACTTTGATGAACACCTTGATGATGGAAACGAAGATGAATCAAAAGATTCTGTATACCAAGGATACAAAATCGTGTTGGATTCAAAGGCCACAGACGAGTCTTGGGTAGCTAGGAGAAAACATAATGCTTACAAAATTTCTTTTGATTTGCTTTTCCTTTTCATATCCTTACAGTTGATTTGTTTATCGGAGAATCGTTGTCCTAAATTGCTGGCAACGTTTGCCAGCTGGGAGCCAAGACATGGCCGATTTCCATACCGACATCCATGGAAGCAGTATGTGAAAATAGGAGTGAAGCTTTGTTATCTAGCATATTCTATAGGGGCCTTGAACATATGCCTGCGATCTGAGATTTGGGTATACAAATCCTCTCTACTGTTGCATACATGAATTATAATTGTCCTATTTTATAGAGATCTTAATTAATTGATGATGAATGAATTATAATTGTTTCATTATGTAGAGATCTTAGTCTTATTTTATAGAGATCTTAATTAATTGATGATGAATGAATTATAATTGTTTCATTATGTAGAGATCTTAGTCCTATTTTATAGAGATCTTAATTAATTGATGATGAATGAATTATAATTGTTTCATTATGTAGAGATCTTAGATATATCCAAATATTTCTAGAACTTGATGGTGGTTATTCTCCATACAAAACTGTATCTAATAAAAAATATAAATTTGTCCAAACCAGCAAGCCCTAAATCCCACTACTACAACTAAACTTGGCCTGAGAAGACCACCAAAAAACGACTATGCTGAATGATTTTGTTTCAATCAGAATGTATGCTCCTGTAAATTTGCAAGAATAGAATATTATTATGAAACCTTAAAAATATTATTGGAACCTAAAATCTTATGTAAATTGACAAGAATAGAATATTATTATGAAACCTAAAAAACATCATTGGAATCTAGAATTTCACATTCCAAATGTCGAATTATATTAAGATATTTAAAAATTTATATATATCTTTTATTCAATTTTAAAACCTTAAAAATCTTATTGAAATCTAAAAAATATTATTGAAATGTAGAATTCCACACTCGAAATGTCTAATCATATTAAGACATTTAAAAAAATACAAACATCCGATGAAACTAATAATTGAATAAGTTGAATAATCTTGATGGTACCTCAAATAAAATATTAAAAAAGGCATTATGAATTTATAGACTAATGAAATATATTTTTATGTAAATCTTTCACTTAAACATAATTAAAATCATATTTTTCCTTGTAATTGAAATGTACACGATACAATTATACCTTCAAGATAATTTATTAATAATTGAAGAATTATTTCATTGTCAAGGTCATTTTAAATTAATATATATTCATCTATTTATTAATATTGTATAGGTAAAAAGTACATATATATTACAATTTTCTCAATCCTTTTTAGATTCATTTTAAATTATTTTTTTATATATGCAATGAGTATTGTACAAGTCATGTGTTTCTATCTAAAAATTAACAAAATACTCTAAATTTTCTTTCACACATAACAAGGTTTTGATCTCAATTAAGAACTCCGCATTCTTTACCTTGGATTGAATCTACAACATGAGTTTGAGCTCCCAAATTTTATAATTTGAATATATGTCACCACACTAACCACTTTCACAGTAGCTATCACTTCTTGATTTATAAATAAAATTTGTATTTTACATGTTAGGTATTGTATAAAAGAAAAATCTTTAATTCTCTTTTAAAAAGAAGGAATATATTTTGCAGCTACTAAACTTCAAGAGAAATGCACCATAAAAAATAAATATAAGATCAACATCACACTATTATTAATAGAATAAGTATAGTCCACACACTTACTTAACAATTCTTTAATCTTGTTCAAAAGATTTGAGAGAAGTAAAATCATTTAAAATATTATAACCATATATTTAATACCATCAAGTTTGAAATAACAAATTCAAATATCTAAGGAAAACAAATCTCAATAGAACAAGAGTGCATTGATAAAACAACATAGACAAAGGTCAAATCCACATGCATGGTTTTTTTTAAACATGAAGTTGGATAAAACTAGAGCATAATTTAGATCCAAAATTTTGTATAGGGGTTAAAGTCGCCTATTTGATCACAAAACTTTTAAGTTGGTCACTACACATAATGTATAATAGAATATAATCACATTACAAATTAATTGAAGACATTAACCTTGTTTTTTAGTTTTAGAAAGTTTATTTGTGTAAAAAAATTTATAATCTTTATTATTTTTTTCTTGATGAGTCACAACCGAAGAGCTATTTTTTAGCTTTTCCCTAGAGCTAAGAACTAGTCGAGTAGACTTGAACCCAAGACCTTCCATGTAGGAGGCTCACAACCAACCACTGGATTGTGGGGTCATCCCCTTATAATCTTTATTATTAATTATAGTGCAATATAATTATTATTATGAAATACCTTACCCTAGTGTAAAATAAAAGAATTATTCTATTTTTATTTTTTTTATTTAACCTATTTAAATTTTTTAAATAGACAAGAATTACCAAGGGCTAGCTCCTAGTAAATTTAAATAAATAAAAAATGCATCATCTTGGTGTCAAAATATCTTATACAAAATTAGTTAATCATTTTTCTAAGATGCATGATAAATATCAACCCTTTTGAAAGATCAAAAGAACATGAAATCTAGGAAGGGGATTAAACATCAAAATGATGTCCCAGGTGTTAGTTTTAGAAATGAAGCTACCCAATATCAGAATAACTAAAGGAAATAAAGACCATGAATCCTAAAATGAAAAAAAATGAATGCTCTCTTAGCACTAAAGAAGCACTAATGAAACAGTGATCTAGTGAACTAGCCAAGGGAGATGTGAGTAAAATTTATATAGAAAAATAAGGGAAAACAATTCTAAGAGGAGTAATGACTCCTATCTGCTAGAGATGACCCTACAATGCAGGGGTTAGTTGTGAGCCTCCTACTTGGGAGGTCTTGGGTTCAAACCTGTTCAATCCTCACATTGTTTGGCAGACATGTGCGTAGGCTACAAGTTGTAGATAGTGTTGATGGAGCTACAAACAACAGTACCATAGAGGTGTACCGACCCATTCAGTGCAGAAATGAACATGCCCAGTAATGCTTGAAGTTTGTTTGACCAAATATATGCCCAACATAGTAGAGGAATAAGGAGGACGATGTGCGCTGACATTGAGGGGTGGAGAGATAAGGAGTTTGGAGGGATAAGGAGAACATGGATATATAAGGCATATGGAGAGATAAGGATTTTTAATGGCTGGTCAAACATCTTCAGAGGAGATAGAATAGATAGGATGAAACAAGGGGATATAATGGTGTTAATGTTGAACATATTTGAGGATGAGGCCCCTCAAAAATGTCATCTCACTGGTTCATAGCTCCAGTCAAAAGGGACTAAGCTTCGGCCTCTTATCGAGCAAAAAAAAAAAATTCCTATCTACCCAAAATAAGAAAGAGATTTATCTAATTAATAAATTCCAAGTTACATGGTTGTACCTACTTAGGTAAAGACAAATAAATGGTTATGGAAAGTGGCAAATAAATCCAAAAGAGGATGTGAGACTCAACCACCCAAACATGGGTGAGAGTGACACATGCAACTGATGGATTACATCATATACCCTCATATTAACCATTCCAACAATACCTAAGAAAGATTAATAATAAGTGTAAGAAAAATAAACATTTCTTAATATAAGAAAAATATCAATCTACACTAACAACTTGCTGAAGTGTATCTTAAGTGATTGAAAAGACACAAATATGAAAAGATGGTTCCTGACTCCAAGGCCATGTTAGGTACCCATGTATAAAATAAAATCTCTCACAAATGAAGAAAAGGAGAAAACCTAATATAATTTTTCTCAACACAAGGAATAATATCATGCAACGAAGAAGTACCCTTGAAAATAGAAAGTATAAGAAAGAATATGTAGCCTTCCCCCAAGTAGTCAAGTATTCCAATGGTTGATGCTCAAAACAAAATATAGAAGATGGTCCATGATTATCGAATAATGTTCCTCCTCTTAAAAAGAAAAAAAAACCAATGGTGTATGAAGAATGCCTTCCCATTCTTGAGAGAAATATAAGAGAAGAAAGAAAGAAAAAGTATTTGAAAAATACTCACGTGTCTCCATGTTGACGTGGGAGGGTACCACAAACAAATTAAGAGTTCTAGGCCTCACTAATCATTTTAATAATTTAGAATCTAGTGGAGATGAATATATAACATGATCCAAAGATGAATATATTTTCTCTGAAGAAAAAGATGCCTCCAAATGATGCAAAAAATCTCCTAGATGCTATCAAATTGTGACAAATTCTTATGCAAAGAAAGAACAAGAGGGTCTCCAAATGTTGAAGTATGGGACTCTACAAACAAACCTACAATATTTATCAAGTATTCATCTCGAGGAACTAGATCGGGAAGACCAATATGAACCTTCTATATCACCACAATATTTATCTCTAAAGAGGTATGGAGAGGACGAGAAGGAATACAAAAGTCAAGAATCAGATCAAGATGTGATTATGCCCAAGTTCAAGTAACCAAAATTCTCCTTAAAATAAAATCTCAACTATGAGTATGATCAACAATCATTAGGTGCAAAGTCTGAAAAGATTTATAATTGAGATGCATGAGAAAAAATCCCAAAAGCAATTACCTCTCTACTCTAAGTCTCAAATGATAACTAAATTAGGTGTGAATTTCATAGTATTACATACTCCACCATGGGTAATCTAATAAATGGAAAGACGGTTATTTGAAAAATGAGGCACATAAAAAAAATAAATGAAAGTTTTATCCCCTTGATATCAACAAAAAATCTCCCAATTATATTCATGTACGCATTATTACCCATTAAAATAATTGATATAACACAAGGATAAAAAGGAGAGAACATAGACTCTGTGCAAGCCATTTGATTGATGGGAAGCTCCAAAATCTAGAAACCATATCCCTAGATCAAGACATGTAAAAGAAAAAAAGAGATTTACCTTTATTTTATCTATTTTAGAACCAAGTCTTGCATGACCTCTTTCCTTACTAAATTGTGGCTATTTTGAAAGGGAAGAAGAAGTAGCTAACTCTAATATTTTATAAGGTAGATCAATGTTCTTCTTCTTGAAGAGATGCTTAATTTACCAATACACTTCTTATAACAAGAATTTTATTCATGTCTAGTCCTCTTTCGATATGTACTACGTTTCTTCTTATTAGTTGAGTCCTCTTTTGAAGATGATTTATTTTGTGCTTGATCTATGTGTGGATTTTTCTTTTGTCTCTTATTAGATTGTTTGACTCTTCTATCCCTTAGGATCACCAACCAAAAAAGCCTATTTTTGTGATAGATTTATGAGATCCATAGAAAGAAGCTTTCTATGATACATATTGAATTTTCGATGATACATAAAAAGTCAAAGATTCTTTGAAATGGTAAAGCCTTTTTTATGTCAAAATAAATTATAGATTTGCACAACTTGTTGTTGTAGGGTACATATTGAATTTTCTAATCATTGGGATGTTTATCAACATTTATTTGTAGATTTGAATAGTAACAATGTTTTGCAGGAATGTAACATAAAGGTTGCACCTAGATCTTGAAGGGATTTCATATTTAGCATCTTATGTGAAAGAGTGGATGGTCAACTATATTACAAGAAGTGTTACTTGGATACTATGTGTGTTCATTGCAGTGGCTTGCAAAATTTCCCAATTTGTGAACATATGGAGAGTACACATGTAGTTGGAAATGAACTAGTGGAATTGGGTAAATATAAGATAGTGGTCTACATGATTCTAAAATATGGAAAATAAGCAAAATGGTGTGAGTTGGTTAGTGAAAATATTTCAATGTAACAATTTATTGTAAAGACCTTCATAATTTTAAAATAAAATAATTCACAAATTACACAACAACAAACAAATATTAATGTCACGTGTATAAATATATAAAATAGAGACATGAATTACATCTTGACATATAAAGTTAGAGTACATAGGTTGGCGACAAGATATATCATATGTAAACATATACTTTTACAATAGACCACATGGCCAAATATAATGAACACATAGTCAAAGAAAACATGATGACCACCCTAATAGGAATTCCTAACAACTATCTTCCTTGAATACATAAAGGGAGAGAACATTGGCTGAGCACATTTCCACCCTACCACGAAGTAGTTACACTTCGCCAAAATCTTTCATGACACGAAATATACCCAACCTAGCATGAGGAAGACTAGCAATTTGATACTAGCAAGAGTAATGGAATTTGTGCAACTAGCATGATATATCCCCATTCTAACACTAATGTAACAATATCATGACATACAAGATGCATATAACACACACGTGAAGATAGAAGAAACAATCCTTTCTCAACTATCATTTCAATATCTAAATTCCATCTCTATCACATATATTCTAAGAAGTAAACATAACATTGTAGAAATCACAGGAATGCCTATAAAAGCATATGTATCAATTATATGAGCATAGAAGAGCACACAAGAGTGCAAAAAAGCAAGAATTAGCATAAGTTCAAACACAAATTGTGAGGTTAAATAAGGCATATAGAATTCATACATCTAATATGACTTAAAAGGGTGACAATCACATTATAATTGATACATAAGAAGATTACGAGCACTCATAAACACTCTAAAGAATCAACATTGGCAATGTCCCCTCATATATGAATATTAATTTAATTCTACTAAGAATTAAATGAGAGCTTTTAAGAAATTAATGAAATCAAGTCAAATATATAAAACATATTTTATGTTCACATATTACAATATAATATTAAACTTTTCTAATCATAATAATTTATCCAAAGTTTGGTGAGCAATGCTAGACTATAAGCTACTAAGTTGTCCAATTTCATTTCATCTTTCATAAAGATATTATCTTAAATATTAATGTACATATTTAAATAAGAAGATCGGTTGCCCACACTCCCTACAAATATAAGCTTAACCAACATACCCTGAGTCCACATTATTCAAAGAATGCCCATACCTACCAATTTTCACATACTCGACTCCAATTGAAACACATAACAACCCGGCAAGGAAGAACCGCGTGGTGTTACTACTCAATAAAATGCCTTAAGCAAATGGGATGTATTTCTCCTTACAATATAGAGAGAGAAATAAACCATAAGGGTTGATCGAGTTTGAATGAGATTTAGAATTCCTTTAGAAAGTAAAGAAATTAAATAAGTTCGCTATTATGGATTACTAATGGATCAAAGGATCGAGCAATAAAATTCCAAGATTCTTTCCTTTGTTTACATAAGATGGAAATTCATTTTGGCACATGGAAAGGGCAAGATTCCAAAACCGACTTTCTTGAAGACATACATACTAAGATGATTCAGATCTAAAGGCAAGAGAGATTGTTAAATGTGTCTCAAAAATAAAGAAGACTGCATATTTGATACTAAGAGATAACTTCTTAATCATTCACTTGGAACCTCCAACGAATGAAAAGAAATAGAGACTTTCACCATAATTTGTGGGAGACTATAAAATTGAAATCAATCTAGCACAATATCAACACCATAATTTGGAAGGCAAAAAGCGTCAAACAAAGAAATTTTTGCAGAAACGAGTAAAATCAGAAGCTACGTTTCCTATCATACCATTTTCGGTCACTTGAATGGTCAGAATAACTACAAAAGTTTATAGAAGAAAACCAAGACAAACTGTTCTAATATATACCCTTAATCAAGAAAAGAAACTCTTTGGTGTAAGACTCGATCTAGGAAAGCAATGAAAGAAAGTGAATTTTTCTATCGAACATGGTTTGGAAGGTGATATTAACATTTGCTTGCATAAATTGAGGAATCAACAAAACTTGCGGCTTTAAGAAACAAAATAATTAACCATAATAATATTGGTTGGAAATAAGATTGGAAAAACAATCTTGCAATTTCTTGAAAGCATACTAGAAATGTCATTATGTTACCCTCATGCTTTCTTTTTCCATACTAACACTGTTAGTTATAAACAAGCAAAGAATTAATACAAAACAACATAAAGCCAATAACATAAACATAAAATGCAAGTTTAATGTGGTTCACCACTAAGTGGCTACGTCTACCAGAAACGTAGGGAGTTCTTCTATTAATCAATAATGCAAAATACAACTCTACATCAAGCATGGACTGTACTCAGTATTTATAATCATATAGAGCCTTCAAGCAAAGAGTCTATAGAAGACGAATGGTCGTGACCGTTGGGCTTCACATCCCAACAATCTCCCACTTGAAGCTCAATCGACATAGCAATGCCTCAACATTTCACCATGGCTCTGATACCAATTGTTAGTTATAAATGAGCAAAGAAATTAATACAAAACAACAGAAAGCCAATAACATAAATGCAAAACACAAGTTTAACATGGTTCACCACTAAGTGGCTACATCCACCAGAAACGCAGGGAGTTCTTCTATTAATCAATAATGCAAAATAAAACTCTACATCAAGCATGGACTGTACTCAGTATTTGTAATCATATAGAACCTTCAAGCGATGAGTCTATAGAAGACAAATGGTCGTGACCGTTGGGCTTCACATCCTAGCAAAGACCACCTTTCACAACATGTCCAATTGAATTGGAAATGATTTTTTCGCTAAACAACCAAGAGGAGAAATAATCAACACCTAGCATAGATTCACATCTTGTTCCCTTCCTCAAATACTACCGAGTTCCCGGTTCTATTCCAAATACTCGATCCGTTACCACAAACAATGAATTCCTCTTCCCATTTACCCTTGAGTTGATTCTTAATAAGTACTCCAAAACAGTAGCTATTTTCGTTGAGCATTCCTGTTAGCTTTTTATTCATGCATTCCGAGTAAACCTCCCACTTAAAAAAAAATAAAAATCTTCAAAACATAAGCTTTGGACAGTCAAACTTAAGTTTGAGTTATTAATGAGAACAAACTACTCTTTATTAATTTCTTATTCATTTTGGTTTATACTTTAGTTTAAAGTATTCACTTAAAATATTAATTCTTTTCTTTATTTCAGAATTAATGAGACTTTCTTCTTTTTTAAGGCTCATGTGGGCTTTCCCAAAGCTATTCTATTTTTTTAATTTTTTTTTTTAAACTTAAAATATGAGCTTCAAAAGAACATGTAATAGATTAGGATAATTTTTACTTTTACTTTTTTCCAAGAAAGTATATTTTAAATAAAATTTCTATTTAATATTATATAAAATAAGTTCATTTTAGTTTATTTTCACATTATGATATACTACATTTAATTTTTTTAAATTAAATATATATTTATATAGAAATTAAGTTTATAAATCAATGCATGTCTTATTCAAATAAAAATATTTTCATGTATTTTAAATAAAATAATAATAGATCTCCTTTCTTATTTAGTTTCTTATTTCTGAAATGATCTAAATGAATATCTTATTTTAATCAAAACATAACATTTTTATTTTTTAGTAATTAATTATTAGTTAAAATCAATAACAATATAGGAATTAAAATAAAATTAAGTTAGGTAAGAAATCGGGTTATGATATATATGAGCATTTTTCATGAGAATATAGTATATGAGTATGAAAGGCATACCCATAGAGATCAATGTTTGGACTCACAATTCAAGTTATGCAAGGATACATTTCCACTTGATACCATCGTTTCAATTGTTGACTTTGTAGAGAACTATACATTACAACCACAAAACAAGGTGCAATCACAATATTACAACTCCACATAGGCTGCTATATATGTGCATATAGCACTCATTCATGTAGGTCATTGTATTGAGGAGGAAAGGAAGATATTGAGGGAGCATCATTTTTACAACAACGATGATTGCACACATTCCATAGAGTTTGGGCAAGGTTGTTTTTAGATGTTCTACCATAATTTGGCTAGTAGGGTCATATCATTTCATCAACATATCATATGGTTAGATAGTTATTTATCATAATTCAAGAACTCCTGGGAGTTTAATTGGTTGAGAAAGACGAATAATATCATTGGTTTTTAGCATATGTGAAATTTATGTAAAGCCAAGAATGGAAAGGGTGAGCATGATGATGCAATAGCATGTATTAAAAGAGATTTAACACAAGAAGAGTTAATGTACAAAGACAATGCAAAGTTGACATATTCAAAATTTGGTGTCAAGTGGTGTAATGCTACAAAGGGTCCACCTACAATAAAGGTAATTCTTCAATTTGTATATTTTTTTGGTTGGTATATGATACTAATAGTTGCAAAATACAAGGATTGTTGTACATTGACAAGATTGAATGAGCTGCACTCTTGTAGATGCTCCAATTCAAGTTCATGAAATATAGATACAGGATGTATGACATGCTATTGTTATTCATTTAGAGATTAAATTGGAATGAGCATGAGTCAAAGACTGGGTAGATGAATGGTGTATAAGGATTTTGAGCCCACTTGAGGCATATCAACTCTTGACAATACTACAACTCACAGAGATGGAAACATCCGTTGAATTTGATTGCATGATAGGTCTAGTCTATTGGGTAAATTATCCATATGCAAATTTAATAAACTTTAATATTTTACCTTAATTTTTTAGTAAATTCATCTCATCGAATGTGCATATCATTATAGGGCATGTTTATGTACTTATTTTAACTAAAGACAATAAAGAAGGAAAAAAATATTATTTGTGTCATTGTGTTGATGCAAAAAAGAACTTAGAAGCCCCTATTATAGATGGAGAAAATATCAAGAGTACCCTATAGGATCAATGATTATTACTAAAACATGTTTTAGAAGGTACCTAGTGAAGAAGTCTCATTTGTGGTTGTTTGAGGACTTTGAGACAAATATGAAGATTCCACATTATTCTAATCTTGTTGTGTTATCAAATTTTCATTTTATTAGATATTGGGGTAGACGATTGAACAAGAACCTATGGAAGGTTTGTGAGTCTGATCATGAGACAATACTTGACACAATAAAGAGTAGACCAAATCTAGATAGTTCATTAGATTGAATGTAAATGAAAATAATTTTTAATGTCAACCCTATTTTGATTAAGGATAAACAGGTTTTGAGGGGACCCGAAACCCCATAAAACAGGGTTTGAAGGGACTTGAAACCCTCATATTTTACTATGATCTGGAACCAAAAAAAAAACGCTGCCTAGAGGAATAATCATCAGAAAACCAGCAGCCCAACCATAGTTGAGACTAAAAAGACTAGCCTCTAAAACATACACAAGGGTTTTACTAAGGCTCCCTTAACCTTTGACTGACAACAGGGGTTTTCCAGGCACCCATAACCTTCAAAGACGCTAGCCTACAATAGGTAGTCATACATTCAGGATCAGGACTCAGAGGGTTTTGCATGGCTCCCTAACCATCAGCCTGGGTTTTGAATTGGCCCCCAAAACTAGCAGAGAAGGGTTTTGCTAGGCTCCCTTAACCTGCAACATAGATCTTAGGTTGCCAAAAACAAAACCTATCCTTAACCAAAAACCAAAATAGCAAGTGGTAATAGCCAAGAGGGGGATTTTGAAAGGCATCCTGAACCTTCACAATGGGTTTTAAAGGCTCCCATAACCAACAGGAGGGTACTCGTCACCACCCAGCATCTGATCAACACCCACTTTCCAGCATGACACCTCTCCACCTCAATAAGAAAGGAAACCACCTCAATATGAGGAGGAAGGAAAGAGACCATGCATAGGGAAAATGAAGCAGACAACCCCAAAACAAAGACCAGCAACACACAAATATTCACATGATGCTTAGCTGGAAAGAAGGGTTTTGAAAAGGCTTCCAAAACCTTGAACATAAATAGAGGCCAATACTAGAAGGACTCTATTCCAATAAGTTTCACCAAAGTCTCCACCTCTAAAGGAGAAGAGGGAAAGAAACCCATTAGCAAAGAGACAATCACAAGATCACATCCAACCTCGAACATAAAGGTATCCAATACCCCCATCAGGAGACATCCCACCAAACTCTTCCCACAACTCTTCCCCTCGATAGAAGAGTGGTCTACCTCAATAAGATAGACAGAGACAAAAGGAATGAAGACAACTTGAGAAACACCAGAGAATCTCTTGAAAAGAATAGATCCATAAAAGCACTCACAATCTGCAAGAGAAAAATCAGAAATATCACACCAAAAAGATGTAGGGTCCTCTCAGACAGAGCTCCCCAACCACACCAGATCATTCCCAAAGGCCAAAACACAACCCACAGGGAGAAAGGACTCCAGAAAAACAACTCCACCCAGATCCCAAACATCTCCCTCACACCAAGGCACAACCAAGAGAGCATAGGCTATGAACAAAGACACCATAGCCACCACCAAAACCTTCTTGCAAAGCAACACGACCAGCAATAGGATCTTCACCTCATGGGCCGACCAGGTCCAGGAGAAAGCTCAACCCAGATCTAGATCCAAGAACCCACAGATCCAGTGGCCTCCATTACCAAGACAGAAAGGAAGAGAAGCATCAGGGTAAGGGAAACGAACCCCAACACCATCCATAGTCACAGTCACGCCCACAATGCCCATGACAGAAAGAACCGATGGGAAAAATATTCTGCCATCTGCCAAATAGGGCAATTGGGAGAAGAGCTAGGACACATCCCTCCCAACGACCAGAGAAGACACCAAAGTGTCCACAACACTAGAAAAAAGGTTGACCTCCACCAAGACCCCAACCTCACCAGGATCGACCACCTCCCCATCTCCATCATCTCCTTCCTCCTCTGCATCTTCTCCTCCATCGGCTACCCTTGAAACCCTTGCTCCAGTGACACTTCCCGCTTCCCACTCTATTTTTTCAAAATTTAATGTCAACCTTGTTTTTATATATGTACATATCATTTTTATATGTAATACAATCTAAAAAAAGATTTATGTACATTGTATATTTGCAATACAAGATAAAAATATATAACTAGTACATCCTACAATGTGTTAATAAATATTAATGTATATTATCATTGAAATACAGATGGATAAATTTTTGTAGGACATGCAAAGAACTCATGTATTCATGTAGGTTACTAAATTTTTGGATTCAAATGCCAAAAAAATGTAATTTTGTAAAACATGCAAGAATCCACAATCATGCAAAAGATGCATCTAGTACCACATGCATCTCTATTTATAGTATAATAAGAGACCATTGATTTTCTTATAAAGAAGCCTTACTTTATTCATTCATACAAGCCTTACTAATTCATTCAGTACCTTTATAAATATTTTATTATGATTACCATACATATGACCTATTCACATTGCTTTCTCTTAAGTGACCTAAGTGCAAAAAACTACCAAATTTTTATGGGTTGTATCTTGGAGTTGATGACACATAGGAGCACTCTTTACGAACCTATGGGGTCATGTAGTCTCCCCTACAATAATAATCAAATAATAAATTTTATAAAAAATGGTATTTAAAACCAACCCACCTAAAGAAAGTTATTGTCCAAAAGAAATGCAAGAGTTCATAGGAAAGACAAAAAAAAGAAAGCTACAAAATATATAGTTTTACAATTTTCAAATCTAATGATGATGACAATAAGACATAGAACCAAAAATCAAGGGATTCTTTATCCAAGTTTTTTAATCTATGAGGATAAGAAAAGAAAATTAAAATCCCATGAAAGAATGAGAATATGTAACTCATTGTCCTATCCTACTTAAGTATTGACATAAATTACCTAAGTAAATCTAAATAAACATATTAAATAACATACATAGGATAAATGTATCCAAACTAACAA
This sequence comes from Cryptomeria japonica, assembly GCF_030272615.1. Taxonomy (NCBI): domain Eukaryota; kingdom Viridiplantae; phylum Streptophyta; class Pinopsida; order Cupressales; family Cupressaceae; genus Cryptomeria; species Cryptomeria japonica. The sequence continues at coordinate 614,158,852 of NC_081408.1, read as the reverse complement.
CACTGTTACACTAATATATATACACAAATCATGATGATTGCATAAATGACAAGAATGAAAATACATATCTAATTGTTAAAGTTCTTTGACCACACCAAGTCATATCTAACCATTAATTCATATGCACTCTATTTCTCCCATGCATGTCGCATCTAAGAAATACATGTCAATAGGTTGCTCAAAATAGTAGTAATAAACTATATTGCATCCACAAAAAGTTAGCATTAGAGAATATTATTAAAATTATCTTCCCTAATCCATCTTGCATGCATCAAAGCAAGCACAAGTCCTTTCTACCAAGTCCCAATGAATAGTTGACAAATGATGAAGGAAATTTAAATAGGACGTTTGATTAGGATAATGAATTGTCCATTATACATTCTCTTTAATAATGTTGTTCAAAATAGAATCATTCCAAGCATGAAGATATTGACTCTTATTATGACTGTCCTAAGAATGAATTGCAATTGCAAGGTTTACCAACATATATGCCACCCCATTGGCTTCTTGTATAGCAATAAAAACTCTAAAACTCATCTAACATTCCTCAAATTCCAATCAATGTATTATTCCATTTTCAATTATAAGATCATATTAAACAATTTGAATTAATGATTAAGTTAAATCATTTTAATATAAATATTCGACACACACACCAAACCTAAAACCAAAAATTAACAAGAGATGCAATGCATCAAGTTCTTGCTGCTAGGATATGTTGTTGTCATTGATGTCAACATATTCCTACTCCGGTGATTGCTAATTTGTTTATTGGGATCATGCTTTGGTGTATGGAGTATTTCTAGTATCATTGTATTCTTTTGTATTGGTTTTGGTGATCCAAAAAGCTTAATTGATCATATCAGATGATCTAGTTTTGTAGTTTGTTTTTTTTATCAGTGCTTTGTAGAGTTCAGTATTTCCTCTGATATATTCCGGTCTGATCAGATCTTGAGATGAGTTTTTGGGATATTGTTTGGAATTCTCTTGTGTATCTTCATTTTAGATGGTTCCTGATTTGGTTCTCCACAAGTTATCTTTCTTCATGATAGTTTCTTATGTTTGAGTGTTCTTGAGTTTTAGATGTTGATTGATGAAGATTTGATAAGTGGTGTTGGTGCAGTTGTTACCGATGATTCTAATGTACTTTCTGGTGTTTCCTAAGTATGTCCTATTTGTTTTGATGATCCACATTGATCTTTGTGTGAGATCTTGGTAATTTTGCTAAACGGATGATGTTCTTCATGTTATGTGGTTTTCTTGGTGGTGTAGCGTGCTGCAGTTGATTTTGGCGTGATTCTTGGTGGAGTTGAGCATTTGGGGATTTGGTTTAGGACCATGTTATGTCATTTATATCATTATATTGGTCTAGTGGTCGATATTTGTATCATGTGATGTAATTTTGTAATTATGAGTTGAGGGTTTAGCCGACCTTGTTGTCAAGGTTGATGATTTGTATAAATAGGTGGTATAGTCATGTAATTTTTGTATCATGGTTGTGTCTTCATTATCAGAGAGTGGTGTATGTGCAAAGAAGTGATTCATCTTTCAACATTGTGATTGAGAAGAGATTCATGTTGCCAAGTAGACATTGTGCTTAACCGAAACTGTCATCAGGCATTTGGAGATGCTATTCTTTTAGTTCATTCCTTCTGGATTGTAGTTTGAATATTTTTGTAAGTCAGTGAGACTTCCCTGAGGGTTGTAGCCTTTCAGGTCATTATCTTTTGAGTAGTGATCTCTAGGCAGTGTGCCTGAATGCTAGTGCATTCCCCATTGTAATATTTTTACATACTACTACAGAGTATCATCTTATTGTGGGTAGGTTCCCACTGTGGTTTTTCCCTTAACCAAGTTTTCCATGTCAAAATCTTGGTGTTGTGTTCTTTATCTGCTTATCTTTTTTGTTGCTACAGTTTATCATATCTGTATTTATGGTTGAGTTTGTAGATCAGGTAGAAAAACTAATTCACCCCCCCTCTCAGTTTTCTCTCCTTATTGTTGCCAATAATTGGTATCAGAGCTAGATCCTTTGGAAGAAGCTTAATTGCTTGAGGAGATCTAGGATGGAAACTGGAAGTGGAAGTGTTATCTTTAAGATGGAAAGTCCAAGATTTGATGGTAGTATCTATGCTATATGGAAGAATCAGATGGAAGTGCATTGAGATGTCTTGGAGAAGATTACTGGAAGATTACAAAGAATGCCTATTATGTTCCTCCAAATGGACCAGTTACTGCTGATGATATCAAAGAAGATAAAAATTACATTAGAGAGAAGGAAGCATTGCTAAGCGCCCTAATTGATTCAAAGATGACAAATGTAATGGGACTTCAGATTGCACATGAGATCTAGGAAAATCTTGAAACCTTGTATGAAGGAGATAAACAAGTAAAAGTTGCTAAGTTGCAGAGTTTGAAAGGGAAGTATGATATTTTGAGAATGGGAGAAGATGAGAACATAAATTATTTCATGGCTAAGGTGAATGATCTTGTCCTAGGTATCAAATGTTGTCACAAACCTTATTTTTCCATAATTATTTAATTAGGAAAATAATGTTTATTTTTTGCAAATAAAATTGAAATGAAATGAAAATGGAATTGTTAATAAGATAGGAGATTGAATGCACTAAAATGATTTGCATACAATTGAATGATCAGTAATAATTTTTAAAATTGGGATCATCATTGCTAATGAGCAACCGAGTGCAAGTGAATGTAGGAACTAGTGAACGCAGATGAAGGCGAGAACATGGTTTAGGTAGAGTTGTCTTAGCTCCTGGATTTAGTTAGAATAGATGGAATCTCTCACACACCACAGTTGAAAAATTATTTTTGTGCAATTGTGATTTCATCGATGCATGATTTTTAATTAATGAAATGCTATGAGTAAATGGTAATTGTTACATTTATTTCGTATGTAAAAGTGAAAATTAGTTTGATATTTTGAAAGAAAACTTATGTAATTTAACGACTTAACATTCTTTATAAGGATGATTTAATGTCTCTAGCATAAGAGAATGCAAATGTAATTATATTAATGATTGATGTGTTTACAATTATATAAAATTCTTATGCATGTAAGTTCGATAATTGTGACTTGATAATATATACATATATATACACACGAAGGTGACTTTTAATTATGTCTAGTTACTTTAAATCATGTTTAAAGTGATTAAGCTATCAATAGCTATCTTTTCAATTCGAAATATTATGTTTTTGAATATGTATGTATATAATTTAGAATCATATATATATATATATATCATATTTAATATGTACTTTTGACATTAGATATAATAAATCGGATGTTTCATATATATAAAATTAAAATATAATATAACCTAATTAACTTGGTTTTCTTTTTAATATAACATGTAATAAAGCCATGTATTATTAATATTATTATATATAATATTATTTTTATTAAACATATTTATGCATCAAATAGAAAAAGGTGGCGGGTTTGATTAAGGATATCGACTGTTATACAAGCCACTATGGTCAGCTTGGCCATACTCCCCGATCCTCAATGTAGCAGAAGTCAATGAGTATAGCTACATATTGGAAGCCACTGAGACTTAGGAAATGCAAAAACTATTGTAAGTAACAACCAAGAAGGGGTGGTATTTCAATGTAAATAAAGGTTAATGTGAGGGAGGTCGATAGTAATATTGACCACTCCCCTTATTTAAAGGGAGGGGTCGGTATTACCACCAACCACTCCTCTTTCATAAACAAATCACGATGGGTAATATTGTCCATAACCCCACGTAGAAGCTACTAAGACTTGGAAAATCACTATGCATGTATCTAAACGCCTTGCAAAAGAATCGGTATTAATGGCGACTCAAAGAAAACAATGAGTTAAGAGAAGGAAGTCATTGGGTTGGTATCGGCTATGCATGCAAAAAAACATGTAGGGTTTAAGATGATCACGGACCTTGCAACCACGATGTGATTGAAGAGATGTTAAACTCATTGAACTTGAATGAGAAGAATTCACTACTACAATGGTTGGTTGTATTTAATACAAGTCATAGTCGACAAAGGAGGAAAGTTGACTTGGCATCATGAGAACTTAGAAACCGTTTGCAAGGGAGTCGCTATTAATATCTATAAATGACATGTGCAGTGTGGTGTCACATAAGAAGTTAATGGATAACTTTGCATGGTGAACACACAAGTGTTCAAAACCATTTAGGACTATTATGTTGCAATAAAACCACACGTGGTGTCATTTAGAATCAATCCACCACTAGGAGAGATACACTGAGAATAGGAAAGAAGGTAGATGACAACACTATTTATAGACCATTGAGTTGGAAGAGAGGAGGAACATAGATGCGACAAAGGATTAGAGAATGGAATTTAGAAGAGAAAAGTAGTGGAGATTTAGATGTGTTTACGACCAAGTCGTAAAAGATCAATGATGATCATCTCAGATTTAGAGTCGAATTTTAGAGGAAAGAGTTGAATACCGAAACAACAAAGAGTGGTAGACATGCCAGAGGAACAACGACCTTCTTGAGAGCTTGGTGAGATAGAAAGAAGATAATAATACACCGAGTAGAATTAGTCAGAGGTAAGATTTGTTCTAACAAAGTTTGTTGTAGAAATCTAAAGAGAAAATGTTCTATTTTGATTAGACTTAGACAAAATTAGAGTCATAGTTTTTAGATTTCTGATTATGAGAATTTTGTTGAATGACATCAAAATACATTCTTTAGAAAATTATATTCTATACATAAATGTCTTAAGGAAAGATATTCGAAAATATTGTTGATAAACATAAGTGAAATTCATAGAAATTAGACAACCAAATCCTATATAAACAGAGTAAGAGGATAGAGTGATCGTGTGTATAAAACTTGTAAATTTGAATAAAAAAGAAGATGAAATACTACGATAACAAATTATTAAAAATTGAAGCTTATTTTGAATTTATGTAGAAAAGACTTACACTTTCGAATTTGATCCTTGCATGAAAAGTAAAGATGATTATTAGGTGTCTCACTTGAAAGGCCATATAGATAGGCACTTTATGAATTTTCATCATGTTAGATTGTTGTTATGGAAAATTAGTAAAATCAGTGAGTTGAGTTCTTAAATCATGGAAAGTCACATATTAGTATTAAACTAAATATGTCATTCGAGAAAAGAGGTAGACGAACCAAAGAACATGGAAAGATATATAGCTTAGATGATATAAACATAGAAATTCTAAACCATAAGAAAGGGAATGCATGTTAATGATTACACTTTTAAAATATTTTGATAATTGAAGAAAAGAATGTGTACTCATTTTATTCAATTTATATGTAAGATACATACATGTATTACACCACCTTAATATTTAATTCTTGTCTTTAAATTGCTTGAAAGATATAAGAGAAAGATTGTTTTCTTTCAGATGTATATTTGTTTATCCTTGAAAGATTGCTTCCTGTCAGATAGAATTGGTTTTAACGAAAGATTGATTCTTTCTATTTCTACTTAACGAAAGATTGTCTTCTCTAAACATTATATTTTTATCTCATGAGAAATAGGAAGCTAGAATTGAAAGGCAAAAGATTGTCTTCTTTAAACATTGTATTTTTATCTTATGAGAAATAGGAAGCTAGAAATCAAAGGTGAAATATTTTCTTCTATATATATATTTATTCTAGATTCATGTGAACAAAGCTAGATAGACTTGTGTTTGTGGAAAGTTACCTTCTAGGACAGGTGCCAAATGTGGATTATAGAGAGAGAGTTTTCTTTTTCCAAACTATATTATTTGCTATGCATGGCATTATACTCGACCGAGTAATCAATTGAATAACCATTTAAATAGACGGAATTCATTTATTTATCCACTCTACTACATCCTTGATTGATCTTGCATGTTTCTTAATGGTATTAGAAAAATGAATTGCATGTATCATCTAGGCATGCACCAGATTCCATCTTGTCTTTCGAATTCTTTTGCTAAGGAATTTGTGCAGGGTCGGGTGTTCTTGATTGACTAAGAATTCCAGGGAAGTGTAAGCTTCAAGGTTGGGTAGAAAAAGTGCCCAAATCTTGTTCTCGTCTTCATGCTAAAGATTGCATTGAAGATAGCTTGGGGATCAAAGGATGCATCTCACCCTTTACTTTTATTCTTTTGTTATCGAACTTACGACAACTTGAAATGCCTAATTATTGTATGATTGAGATACTACTTACATCGATTTATTGAATGAATAATCTTTATCTTTTATAGAAAATTTGTGTTTATTAGGATATAAATGGAATGATAAAATGAAGTTATGGAAAGAAAAGTGGAATGAAATAGACTTATTAAAGGAATTATGACTTTATTTAAGAATAAAGAGTAAGCTATGTCTATTTGGTTATAAAATAATTTACGTCTTTATAGATGTGCTGGTGGATCCCTTGAAGAAGATGAAATCGTTGCTCAGGTGCTAAGATCTTTGTCTCCTACTTACAAACATAAGGTAGCTTCTGTTGATGAGATCCAGAGTGTGACTACAGTGACAAGAGATATGCTTGTTGGAAATATTGTTGCATTTGAATTGAGCGATTTTGGTGAATCACATGGAAAGTCTGAGACAACATTTAGAGCATATGTATTCAGAAAGTAGAAATACGATCCTGAAGAATGCATAATATCTAGATATGAAAGAGAGAGAAGAGAGATGGAAGAGAAAGAAAGAAAATTGGAAGAGCTTGAATAATTGTTTTTCTAGAGATTAGCTAAGGGAGTCGGTAAGTATGATGGAAAATTGCCTTTGAATTATTTCTCTTGTAATAAGATATGATATTTTGCTTCTAGGTGCACGTAGAGAATGACTGAATATGATAGGAATGATAAATTTGATAAGCATGATAGGAATGATAGATATGAGAAGCATGAGAAGTATGATAAGCCTTACAAGTCTAACTGGAAGTATAAGCATCAGAAGAACTGTTATTATGCTACTTATGAAGGTGTAACATATGAAGAATCATAAGGAGATGAAGTTGTGTTTATTGCTATCAAAGAAGATGGACCGGTACCTATTGATTCCACAAGCTGCACTATTCAGGAAAACATTTTAACTACTAAAGTTAAAGTGAAAGGTGAATGCACGGCTGTTCACATCATATGACTGATGATAAAACAAAATTTGTGAGTATGGAAAGGTATGATGGTGGAATAGTGAGATTTGGAAATGAGAAAACCTATGTGATCTACAGTAGACATTCTATTTTCTTTCATGGTAAGCATAACATTGATGATGTCTTGTTTGTTGAAGGTTTGAAGTATAATCTTTTAAGTGTTGGACATATGGTTGACAAAGGTTATGATCTACAATTCAATAATGGTAAATACAAAATCCTAAATGCCTCTGGTATAGAGATTGCATCTAGAACTAAGACTGAAGGTAATATCTTTCATTTCAATGCTGGTGAGAAAAGTCGTTTGATTGCTCAAATTGATGAAAGTTGGTTATGGAATAGGAGAATGTGTCATGTTAATTTTGATTCAATGATTAAGATCAGCTCTACACAAGCTGTTTGAGATCTGCCTAAGATTGTTAAGCCCGCTAATCCGGTATTCTAGGAATGTCAATTGGGTAAGCAAACAAGAATTTGATTCAAGAGCAAGCAGTATACATCTAATGGATTGCTATATCATGTGCATACTGACCTATGTGGACTTGCAATTGTTAGAAGTGTGCAGGGTGACAAATATTTTATGCTACTAATTGATGACTATTCGAGGATTATGTGGGCTGTCTTTTTAAAGGAGAAATCAAAAGCATTGGAAAAATTCAAGTTATTCAAAGTAAAGGTTGAGACTGAGACAAGATTGAAGGTGAAATGTCTGATATCTGGCAGAGGAGGAGAATTTTGTTCTGGTGAGTTTTATTCATTCTATGAGAAGCATGGGATTAGAAGACAATTATATTCTCCTAGAACCCCTCAGCAAAATGGAGTTGTTGAAAGGAAGAACATAACTGTTTTGAATGCTGCAAGGACTATGCTTATTGAAGGGAATGTTCCAAAGATCTACTGGAGAGAAGTTGTTAGCATTGTTGTTCACACATTCAACTAAGTTCATATAAAAGGTGATACTGGTAAGACTCCTTATGAGCTATGGTTTGGTCATGTTCCTACAGTGAGATATTTCAGAATATTTGGTAGCAAATGTTATATCAAGAGAGATGAGGATATATGAAAGTTTGATACAAGAAGTGATGAAGGAATTTTATTGGGATACTCAACAAAGAGTAAAGCCTACCGGTGCTACAATAAGATACTAAGGAGGATAGTAGAGATTGCAAAAATGAAGGTTGATGAGAACCTTGGAAAAGATATCAGAGCATGTAGATATGTTGATGGTCGACATGTTGTTATAATGCCTATTCAAACTGAAGAGTTGAAGCAGACTGATCCGGTAGAGATAGTTAATCTGGATATTTATATTGTCGGTGAAGAGGTGCAGGAACCTGTAAAATCAGAACAATCAGAAGACTCCGAGGTATGTAAGATTGAATCATTTTAAAAATTAGATTATTGGAGATAAAAATATAGGTGTGATGACTAGAAGAAGGCTAGCTACTGAAGAGGTATGTTTGATTTCTAAATTTGAACCTAAAGATGTTGTTGAGGCTTGCAAAGATGAAATTGGATGAGAGTTATGGAAGAAGAATTAGATCAGATTGAAAAGAATAATACATGGGAGATTGTGCATAGACCTAAAGATAAGAATGTTATTGGTACTAAATGGGTATTCAGGAACAAATTGAAGGAAGCTGGTGAGGTAGTTAGAAATAAAGAAATACTGGTATGCAAAGGATATTCACAGAAAGAAGGAATTGATTATGAGGAGAATTTTTCTCCAGTAGCTAGACTTGAAGCTGTTAGATTGTTGCTTGCATATGCTACTTATAAAGATTTCAAAGTTTATCAGATGGATGTCAAGTCAACTTTTCTAAATGGTGATGTTGAGGAAGAAGTCTACATTGATCAACCTGATGGATTTTCATTATCAAATGGTGGAGACATGGTGTGCAAACTGAAGAAAGCTCTTTATGGATTGAAACAAGCCCCTAGAGCCTGATATGCTAAATGGGATAAGTATTTACTGAAATTAGGATTTAATAAAGGGACTGTTGATAGTAATTTGTACTTTAATATTGAGAATGATAACATCTTAATTATTGAAGTCTATGTTGATGATATTATCTTTGGAGGAGATGATGACTTAAGCATGAAGTTTGTCGGTGATATACAAAAATACTTTGAGATGTCTATGATAGGAGAGATGAAATTTTTCTTAGGTTTGTAGATTTCACAGATTGGAAAAGGTATTTTTATATCTCAAATTAAATATGTGAAGGAATTTCTAAAGAATTTTGGGTTAGATGACTCCAAACTGGTTGGAACTCCTACGGTGACTGGCTACGAATTGTCTAAAAATGATGAATCTTCGAAAGCTAATTAGTCTTTGTATAGATCTATGGTTGGTGGACTACTATATCTTACTCAGACTAGGCCGAACATTATGCATGTTGTGGGCATGGGTGCTCGATATCAAGATGATCCAAAAGAGAGTCATATAATTGCTATGAAGAGAATTTTCAAATATTTGAAGGGAAATGTGGATTATGGTTTGTTGTATCTGAGGAATGATGATTTCATGTTATGTGCTTACACTGATGCTGATTGGGCTGGTGATGTTAATGATTGTAAAAGAACCATTGGTGGAGCCTTCTTTTTAGGTAAGAAATTGGTTTCATGGGCAAGTAAGAAACAAGATTTAGTGTCCTTATCTACTACTGAAGCTGAGTACATTGCTGCTGCTAGTAACTGCACTCAGGTAGTGTGGATGAATCAAATGTTGAAGGATATCAGAGTTATCTATGATGAGCCTACTGTCATATATTGTGATAATTCCAGTGCTATTAATATGTCAAAGAATTTGGTGTAATATTCAAATACTAAATATGTGTCAATCAAATATCATCTCCTAAGAGAAAAGTCAGTGAAGAGGAAGTAAAGTTGGAGTATGTATCTACAAAGGAAAAAATTGCTGATATTTTCACTAAGCTTTTGCTTGGAGATACATTTGTCTATTTGAAAGACAAGTTAGGGGTATCTACCCCTCTTGATAAGAACTAGATGCATTGAGTTGCATCAATCTGGTGGATCTCAGAGCCTTATCTTTCTATCTGGATTGATGAGTTGATGTTGCTACTCACTTGAAGTAGTTAGTGATTATTTCACATGATCAATTGTGAGTTTATCCTAAGGGAAACATTGTCCTTCTTAGAGGATAAGTTTTGGGGAGAGAAGCATAATCTGTATTATGTCTTTGGCCTTGTTGTCAAAAGGGGAGAGATGCATGTGAAAAACTATTCTATCTGCTTGATCTTAGGGGTAGTTTGTTGGAGATATTTTCTTTCTTTGCATTGATTATTTTTCACATTCGTATGTTGCCATCAATGCCAAAGAGGGATATTGTTGGACATTGATGCTGCTAGGATATCTTTTTGTCATTGATGCCAACATATTCCTACTCTAGTGATTGTTGATTGGTTTATTAGGATCATGGTTTGGTGTATGGAGTATTTCTAATATCATTGTATTCTTCTGTATTGGTTTTCATGATCTAGAAATCTTAGTTGATCATATTAGATGATTCAATTTTGTAGTTTGTTTTTCTGATCAGTGCTTTGTAGAGTTCAGTATATCCTCCGGTATATTTCGGTGTGATTAGATCTTCAGTTGAGTTTTTGGGATATTGTTTGGAATGGTCTTGTGTATCTTCATTTCAGATGGTTCGTTATTTGGTGCTCCACAAGTTATCCTTCTTCATGACAGTTGCTGTTGTTTGTGTGTTCTTGAGTTTCAGATGTTGACCGATGAAGATTTGATAAGTGGTGTTGGCACAACTATTACTAATGATTCTAACATGCTTGCTGGTGTTTCCTAAGTATTTCCTATTTTCTTTTATGATCTGCATTGATCGTTGTGTGAGTTCTTGGTGATTTTGTTGAGCTGGTGATGTTCTTCATGTTATGTGATTTTCTTGGTGGTGTAGTGTGCTACGGTCGATCTTGGCGTGTTTTCTGGTGGAGTTGAGCATTTGGGAATTTGGTTTAGGACCATGTTATTTCATGTATATTATTATATTGGTCTGGTGGTCGATATTTGTATCATGTGATGTAATTTTGTAATTGTGAGTTGAGGGTTTAGCTGACCTTGTTGTCAAGGTTGATGATTTGTATAAATAGGTGGTATGGTAATGTAATTTGTGTATCATGGTTTTGTCTGCATTATCAGAGAGTGATGTATGAACAAGTGATTCATCCTTCAACATTGTGATTGAGAAAATACTGATGTTGCAGAGCAGACATTGTTCTTAACTGGAACTGTCATCAGGCATTTGGAGTTGCTATTCTTTTAGTTCATTCCTTCCAGATTGTAGTTTGAATCTTGTTGTCAGTTAGTGAGACTTCTTTGAGGGTTGTAGCCTTCTGGGTCATTATCTTTTGAGTAGTGAGCTCTAGGCAGTGTGCCTGAATGCTGGTGCATTCCCCACTATAATATTTTCATATACTACTACAAAGTATCATCTTATTGTGGGTAGGTTCCCACCATGGTTTTTCCCTTAATAGGGTTTTCCATGTCAAAATCTTGGTGTTGTGTGTTGTGTTGTTTATCTGCTTATCTTTGTTGTTGTTGCAGTTTATCAGATCTATATTTATGGTTGAGTTTGTAGATCTAGTAGAAAACTGATTCACCCCCCCCTCTCATTTTTCTCTCCTTATTGTTGCCAACATATATGTGTGTGTGTGTGTGTGTCTAGGAAGGGAGAGCTGGAGAGAGAAGGGGGAGACATGTCTAGAGATAGATGGGAGATAGGTAGATAGAGAGGAAGAGAGATAAAGAGAGATTGAGATATAGAGGGAGAGGGAGAGGGAGATATAGAGATAAAGAAGAAAAGAGATATAGATAAAGAGGTCTAGGAAAGGTGAGTGAGAGAGACAAAAGGGTGAGACATGTTTAGACATAGAGGGTAGAGGGGAAGATAGAGGGAGATAGGTAGACAAAGAGTAAGAGAATACGATATATATATATATATATATATATATATATATATAGAGAGAGAGAGAGAGAGAGAGAGAGAGAGAGAGAGAGAGAGAGAGAGAGAATTCTAAAGTCATTTTTTGTTAGTGTTTATATCCTCTCATTAAATATAGTAGACTACACCCACTATACATTGTTAGAAATTATCATATGATAATTATTAATTGTCGGTTGGTATTTGCAAATCATTTTTTTTATTTAGTACGATGATATTTAAATAATTGCCTTTTCAAGTAGGTATTAGCTTAATCATTTGTAATAATGGATGACACTCATTCTCCTCTAAAGGGCAAGTGAAATGATAAAGTAAATATACAAGTACGGCTATTCCATATAATGTATAATAATAAATAGATCCTAACTATATATTTATAATAAATTGTATATATATTTATATAAAGTATAAATAAATACTAAACATATAATATATTTAACATTTTAAGTAATATTATATGTAAAGAATTATATTTTAAATAATATCTAATAATAAATATATTTTAAATATATATTTAATAAGTAATATATATGTATTTGAATAATGAATATAAATAAATACTAAACATATAGAGAGATAGAGATTAAAGAAAATATAGAAAGAGGGGGAGAGGGTGAGAGATATAAAAGAAGATATAAACAAATAGAAATGGAGAGGGGTAGAGACAAATAGGCAGACATAGAGAGAGATAGAGATATATGGAAGAAAAGAGGTATATCTATATCTATATCTTTATATATATAATTAAATTTATACAAAATATTATTATTTATTTAAATATTAAAAATTTAAAATATATTATTATTTAATTATTTAATATTTAGATAAATAATAACATTTTGTATAAATATAATTATACATATAAAGAGAGGGGGATTAAATAAGGCAATGAATTACATATTGATTTTTTACTTTTTAAAAGATTTCATTTAATTTTTAATTTTTAAGTTTAGTTTTATTTGTAACTTTTAATATAATTAAATTTTACCTTGATTATATTTATTTTTAATATTTTATTAGAAAAAGAATTTAAATTGTTACAAATAAAAGGGTAACTATATTAGATTTGTTAAACATAAAATTTAACCGAAACTTAAATATTAAAAATTAAATTGAAATCTATTAAAGAAGTAAAAAGTTAATTTATAATTTATAATAAAAATATATAAAAAAATGAATAAGATATTATGCTAGTAATTTTGAAATAGCCTCATCTTAAATCTATATAGATGCTCAACAACTTTAATATAATTTTTAAAATAAATTTACTTAAGTATATAATAGTATTTCTACTTCCACACATCTATCAATATTCTTTAATATAATTTTGTATTGATAAAAGTTATGTAATATGCTTGTAATTAAAATTGTATCAAATTTGATTAAATTGTTAGTGTTGTCATTTTTATCACTAAGTTCAAAAACCTGTTCATATACTATTGTCAAATATTCCAAAATTATTGACTTGAACATAACTCCCATTAATTTTTTTTAATAATAAATAAAAAATTATTATATATTTTAAATGCAATTTTAATATTTAATCCAACAACTTTATTGCTACCTACACTATATATATATATATATATAAAAGTTCAAGAAGGGAGTAAATTTCCACTTGGATAGGGAATTGGGTTAGAAATACAAGTTGGCAACTTTTTCTGCTCATCACGTTACTTTTCACCGCCTTTCCTTGAAGTTGCGTTGAATACATAAAGAGCTTTCATTTAAGCCAGAGCATCAGATTCTTCGTCAAGTTCCTCCATGAAAAATCTGGAGGTACCCTTATTACTGCTTCTGCTCCTGGTTCCTGATGGTTTTGCTGTCTCTGCATTTAATTCTTTGCCCTCTTTTCTGCATATATTCTCCTTCCCTCTTGTTCTCCTTTAAAGATTTTTCATCAAATCGAGGCAGTTTTATCTTTGCCATCTCCCCGGATTCATTTAATTCTTGCAGTATCTCTTCCATACCATCCTGATCTTACTCCTTTGTAATGCCTTCCCATCTCAATGAACTCATAGATAAAATCCCAGAAACAAAGGTAATGCCAGATTTTGATCTTGGCCAATTAGTCACACAAATTGATGATCTTGTTGCTCATTACGACGATAAGCTGGGTCACCGTGCCCTTTCTTGATTTCATTTGAGTTTTCCATATTTTGTTACTGATCAACATCATTCATGTGTTTGTTTATTTGCAGCAAAAAAGGAATCCCATTCTAGAGAAGTTGGGTTAGCTCTCCTCTAATGTTGCAGATCAGGTGTCAACAAATGTGAAATAAATTGTCAATCTGGTATACACAATGTCTCACTAATATTTCCTTGTAATTTATAATACAACAGAGAATACTCATTTCACTGCAGCACAACACTGTAACACTAGCAAACATTAATGACAAAAGTGCATAGTTAAACATTTCAATATCATAGCACCTATTGACTTAGCTTATCCTATGGCACCATCGATAGGAGCAACTCTCTCAGTTTGAAGGAAAGTTTTCTAGGCAGCGAAGTACGCTAAATCCATTCAACAAATCCAACAGAAAACTAATGCTAAATACAAGCAATACAATCAACCTTAAGTGTTATGCCGATTCAAGGTTTGTGACAAAGTATGGATTCATAATTTGCTGCAAGTTTTGTCCTCTTAGATATGGCCTGTCACTAATATAAGATGGAGATACAACCTTTGAGATTTATCAAATAGTTTATCTTGGTCTTCATATAGACTTCAATGCACAACTCTTGCAGCATTACTTTTCACCTCTATCATATACACTAGAGGTAACGGAATAACTCTAAGCAGCAGAAATCAACTTGATTGCAATATTCCACTAAAAGAGAATCAAGTCTTTGATGACGTGTTAAATACACAAAGAGTCAAAAAAATTGCATTGAATCATATTTTCGAGCCTGGTCAAGTGCCCCATCATGGAAATGGTATACTAGAACTCAAGTAGTCAAATTTTCCACATTCAGTCTCTCAACTTGTAACAATGGAGACCAATGCTTTTCAAGGAGTGATTGATACAAGAGGATTTGGAGCTTTGATCGTCTCACCATTTCCTAGAGGCCCTTCAAATCAAGTTTTACTTTCTCCCAATTCCTTCTCCATCATGTCAAACATAGATAGAAAGTAATAAAATAGAGTATATGAATAGCCAGAAGGCAAGCACTTGCTTTTCTATGAACTGCCAAGCCAGCCATTCCTTAACGTCCGACACTACTAAATTAATGTGCTATAGGTATTCATTGAATAGTTGGCAGATAATTTCATTTTGATTTATAAATCTTAGCCCACGAATCAATGTACGAAATTTGTAGATTGTAATTTAATGCAGTCTTGCATCTCAATGTTCTTTCATCCTCTTTGTTTACGGATGTCATTAGTCTTTATTGTTGTTCTCTCTCAATTCATAAATATTTTTCCACTTCCAACACATTCGAATCCATTTTGGTGTGTTTTCAACTAGGTCACCTCTTGAATATATAGCACACCATATTTTCATAACTAAGACATACTGATCATTATATGCCACATACATACATACATACATATACCATTTGGATATATTGTCTTATTAAATTAAAGCATAAGGATCTGTAACTTTTTTAAAGCATGTGTATCAACTTTGAATACTGACCAGGCGACAACTTATACCAACGACTGCAGCTTGTGAAAGTACAGATTGCATTGGGTCAAGGAGATTAAATAGCTCGTTGCTTTCCCTGGACCAAAACGAGAACAAATGTATAAGATACGAGAGTAAGAAATACAAGGTATGCCAAAGTTAAATGGCAATAGCACAATGACAATGCAAAATAGAAACTAACTTAAAATTTCGAGAAAGGAACCTGAGCAAGGAGATCGAAGTCATCAAGCACAAAAATCACAGCCTTGTGAGCTAAAGCACTCTCTCTATCAAAATAGAATAATGTGCAGCTTTGAAGCCATAACTAAATAGGATGCTTATTGATTGTTTTTTTCTGACAAGAAAACATATATGCATTAAATCAATTAAATTGAAAGCAAAATTAATATGGTTTAATCCCATTGCTCAAATATGAACATTACACGGAACTACAACATAATTAACCAATGACATATCATCATGTGTACTTTGAAATGTTGATTGTGATGGGTTTCGCATTGTTTTAAGGCATTGTAGATAGTATTTGAGGGAGACACAAAAAATTATGTTGCTTATGACCTAAAATAGTCTTATTAACACCTAAACCATCTAACTTCAGGATCAAGATTAGTGGGTGCATGCAGTCATACACTTTAATTTGATTTGGACATTTCAAGAACAAGGAAAAATAATATACTTTGTCTCCATTAGTTAAATATGTATGACATAGTAATAAGGCAATGAAATGATCTTATCCACACTTTAAAAAGTTTATTCTAAGTAGGTTATGTTTTATTTGCATGTATCTTAAGTATAATCTAATGAGCAATAAAAAAAAAGATATAAAAGATTTTTTTTTAGAAATCATTTTGATGGTCAGTACAATATTCAAAATGTTTTGTTGATTCAATTTAGTTATGGTAGTATCACTGTGTAGAATATAACATAAATGAAAATATGAAGTGGATTTTTTTACAAATAAATTTTACCACCTCTATAATTTCATGGGAATTTAAATTCTAATCAACTATATAAATTTTAATTAATTAAAAACTTTAGACTCCAATTCACCACTTGAATATCAAATTTTGAAAAAAAAAATTCTTATAAACATAAGGAATTAATTTAGAAATTTAGAGTTCTATTCACAATTTAAGTTTCAAAATTTGAAAAAAAGAAATCTTTTGAACATAGGGAATGCACTTTTAAAAACACTAATGCTCACAAAACATAAAATTCATGCTCAAAATTTATTTTCATACATAAAAGAAAGACAATTTGATTGAACAAAACAATTTAAATGTCATCTCCATCATATATTAGACCATGTCACAACTATATTTTCTTTACATAATTCGTATAACATATGTTCAATTGTTTACATCTAATTATGTCTTCTTTACTTATATTTTTCTAGAAACCAACATCAATTACAAGAAAGAAATATCAATAGTCAATATCAAATGGACACCTAATTATTTTTTTGCTTATGTTTTATAGTTTTTTATGAGAGGTGGCATTTATTGTAGAAGGTAAACAAATTTGCATTATGATTGATAAAAATATAAAGTTTCTAATTTATCTTTTAGATGTGATTTTTCTATTTATTGTTAGTTGAGTTACACAAAAATTTCAAAAATAACATATAATTTTTAATTTAAGAACATGAAAAACAATCTTTATGTTAATAATTTTAATTGTATAAATATAATATTTCTAGATTCAAAAACTCAAAGTTGCATATATACACAAAAATTTCAAAAATGATATATGTTTTAATATAAAAAAATATTATTATTAAAAATGGCTTCTAATTTGTCAAGTATATGTTTAATTATTTTTTTATTAAAATTTTAAAAATTAATTCCGTTACAATAGTTTTCTATGAATTTTTAAGTGAATCTATAAAAAAAATTAAAAGTTTAAAAGAAAATAATTTTAATGAAAAAAAATTAAGCTATTTAAAAATGTGTTTATTTTATGAGAACAAATTTTAAAGGTATGTATTTCATAAAATTATTGAAATAAGGGGAAAAATCATATGAATTGTACGCAATGAAGATTTTTATGAATGCATAATTCTACAATAGTAAACCTATTTGTACCATAACTTTAACTATAAATACCTAATCTTACCATAATTAAAACCTAAACCAAAACTTATCTCTAAACCTATAATTAAACACTACCTACAACTTGAACCCTAACCCTAAACCAGTCCCCAACTCTAACTCTAACTATACCCTAATCCTAATTTAATTCTAGCGCAAACCCTTACCTTATTTAAACTTTAAATATAATTTAACCCTAAGCCTGAAGTAATTGGATCATAATCATAATTCTAACCCTAATCAAAATCTGTTATATCTATAACTATACTTAACCACTTATTATAATCAAACCCTATCTTTGACAATATACCTAATATAGACCCAATTTGACCCTAAGCATAACTTAACCCTAAAATTAGTCATAACCCTAGAATTAAGCCCTAGTTACAGATTAAACTATACTATAACAATAATTTAACCCTAATCCTAACCAACTCTAACCCTAACCTTAACCCTAATCTTAATTGAACTTTAATCCTTATTGAACACTAATACTTATCCAACCCTAACCATAGTCTACCCTAAGCCCTGATCATAATTAAACCCTCACCATAATCAAACCCTAGTCATCATTAAACCCTAACTCTAATTAACTATAACATTAACCCTTAACTCAAAACCCTATCCCTAACTATTAACCAGGATGTAGACCCTATCCCTAACTATAATCCTAACCCTAACCCTTGACCCTAATGCTAACTGTAAGCATGATGTAAACCTAACCCTAGACATATCACTAACAAAAATCTTAAACTAACACTAACCTTAACCATGATGTAAACCCTAACAATAATCTTATCTAAATCCTAGACAATAAACCTAGCCCTAAGCATGGTGTAAATCCCAACCCTAAACATATTTAAACCCTTATAAATAAAATGAAACCTTAAACCTAACCCTAACCCTATCCTAACCATAATTCTAACCCTAAATTTGATCATAACCCAAACCCTGATCATAATTGAACCCTAACTCTCACTAACAAAAATCTTAAACTAGCACTAACCTTAACCATGATGTAAACCCTAACAATATTTTTATCTAAATCCTAGACAATAAACCTAGCCCTAAGCATGGTGTAAATCCCAACCCTAAACATATTTAAACCCTTATTAATAAAATGAAACCCTAAACCTAACCCTAACCCTAGCCTAACCATAATTATAACACTAAATTTGATCATAACCCAAACCCTAATCATAATTGAACCCTAACTCTAATTAACTAAAAACTTAACAATTAGCCCTAAATGTATCTCTAACTTAACCATAACCCTAAACTATAACCCTAACAATAATCCTTAGTCCTAACCCTAATACATAACCCTAACCATAACCCAAAATTTATCTCTAACCCTAACCCTAACCCTAACCTTAACCATGATGTAGACCCTATCCCTAACTATAATCTTAACCCTAATGTTACACCCTTTAATACTAATCCTAAGCATGATGTAGACCTAATCCTAACTATATCACTAACAATAATCTTAAACCCTAACACTAACCCTAACCATGATCTAAACCCTAACCATAATTTTATCCATAGTCTTAGACCCTAAACATAGCCCTATCCCTAACCATGATTTGAACCATTATGCAATAAAACCAAATCCTAACCCTAGCCTAACCATAATTCTAACCCTAAACTTTATTGTAACCCAAACCCTAAACATGATGTAAAACCAAACCATAATCTTAATCTTAACCCTAACTCCTAACCCAAACCATAACCCTAACCATGATGTAAACCTTAACCATAATCCTAAGCATTAACTGTAACCATAATTCTAAACCATTAACCTAAGCACAATCCTTATCCTAACCCTAACCATGAGGTAAATAGAACCCTAACCTTACCACTAACCCTAAACCTAACCCTAACCATTATGTAGACCATAACCTTAATACTAAACCCTAACCCTAGCGATATTTAACCTTTACATTAAATGCAAATTATAACCATAAATCTAACTCTATACCTAACTTCAACACAAACCCTAAAACTAACCCTAACTCTAACCCTAACCACAATCTTAACCCTAACCCTAACCATGAACCTAACCCTAACCTTGACCCTAACCCTAATCCTCACACTAAACATAACCATGATGTAAATCCTAAACCTAACCCTAGCCCTAGCCCTAGCCCTAAACCTAAACCTAACCCTACCCATTATGTAAATCCTAAATAAAATCCTAACTGTAACCCTAACCATGATATAAACCCTAACCCTAACAACAATCCTAACCATAGCCCTAAAACCTAAGCCTAACCATAATCATAACCTTACCCCTAACCCTAACTGAAATGTAAACCATAATCCTAAATATAACCCTAAACCATAGTCCTAACCACAACTCTAAACCATTACCCTAATCATAGCCCTAACCCTAACCTAGCCTAATCATAACCCTAAACCCTAACCCTAAAAATAGGGAATGGCTCTACAACCCTTTAGGATGCACCAATCATCTATTACAATGTATTAATATCTTTGTGCATCCTAAGTGTTGGATAATTGTTTCCCGAAAAATAACCCTAAACCTAACCCTAACCATGACATATACCCTAACTCTATTCTTAATTCTAACCATGTTGTACACCCTAACCCTATTTATAATTCTAACCATGATGAAAACTCAATTGTAAGAATGATGTAAACCCTAACTCTAACCCTAAGCATAATTATAACCCTGAACCTAACTATAACTCAAACCCTAAACCCTAACCCAAGTAATAACCTTAACCCTAACCAAGATGCAAATCCTAACCCTAACCATGATGGAAATCCTAACCCTAACCATAGCCATGATATAAACACTAACACTAATCCTAAAACTAATCCTTAACCCTAACTCTAACCATAATGTAAACACCAATCGTAGACATAATCCTAATCATAACTGTAACCCCAAGCCTAACCATAAACCTAACCCTAACTCCAACCTCTACCATGATATAAACCATAACCCTAACCATAATCCCAACCATAAATCTACACCTTAATCCTAACCTAATCATAACCATAAACCCTAACACTAACAATAATCCTTGGCCCTAACCCTAAAACATGATCCTAACCACAACCCTAACCCTAACTCAAAACCTCTCCCTAATCCTAAGAGTTACAAATTTTATCCATAATCATAATCCCAACCTTAAACCTAACCCAAACCATAACCGTAACCCTAACCTCAATCTTAAACCCTAGCCCTAAGCATGACATAAATCCTAACTCTAAGCCTAAACCTAAGCCTAACCATGATGTTAATCATGACCCTAACCCTAAACCTAACCTTAACCCTAATCCTAACCTTAACCTTAACCCTAGCCATAATCCTAACTATGGCCCTAACTATAATCCTAAACCTAACCTTAACCCCAACCGATGTAAACAATAAACCTAACCATAACCCGAAACAATAACCCTAATCATAATCCTTACATTAACCCTAATCATAAGGCTAACCTAACTAAAATCTAAACTGTAACCCTAACAATAATCCTACCCTAAACCTAACCCTAACCCAAATTGAACTTTAATCCTAATCTATTAATCTAGCCCAAACCCTAATCCTAATTGAACTTTAATACTAATTTAATCTTAATCTTAATGTAATTGAACCATAACCATAACCATAATTCTAACTCGAATTACTTTGACGTAAACCCTAAACGTAATTGCAACCTTAACACTATACCCTAACCATAAACTTAACCTTAACACTAAACCCTAACCCTAACCATAATCGTAAACCCTAACCCTTACCATAATCCTAAACCAAAACAAAACCCTAACCTTGATGGTAACCCTAACCATGATATACACCCTAACATCATCATAACCTAACCTTAAACCCTAACCCTAATCATAACCCTAACCATGATGTAAACCTTAACCTTGACCATAATACTAACATTAACTCTGATCTAAAACAAAACTATAAACTAAATCCTAATCCTAACCATACCCCCAATTATAATTCTAACCCTAACCCTAATTGTAATTATGCTCACCCTAACCCTACCTTTGATGTAAACTCTAAAGATAATTGTAACCCTGATACTAAACCCTAACCATAAATTTAACCTTCTATTAAACCGTAACCATAACCCTAACCCTAACCCTAACCATAATCTTAAATCAAAACCAAACCCTAACATTGATGCTAACCCTAACTGTGATATAAACCCTAACCATTATCATAACCCAAACCCTAAACCCTAACCCTAATCATAACCCTAACCTGACCCATGATGTAAAACCTATCATCGACCATAACACTAACCTTAACCCTAACGCTGACCATAACCATAATACTTGCCATTAAATAAAGTTTAATATATCATACATTTTAGTATTTGCTTTGATCTCGCAACACCTACATTATTAAAAATTGTTTAAATAGATATATAAAATTTCATATATCTCCACTTAATAATATAATAATATAATAATATTATAATATAATTGTTTTTAATAAAAATATACTATATAATTATATATTGATTTATTTTATGTTTTCCATGTCGCGTGTGCCATTGCTACTAGCATATATACCTTAAATTTTAATTTAATCTATATAAATACACTGAGAGATATCCTTCTCGAGGCGCCTATTTTTAATGAAATTACACCCTAGAGTCAAATAGGTGCCTTGAGGAGGATATCTCGCAGCATATTTTATATAGATTAAATTAAAATTGAAGTTATATATACTAGTCATTTTTACTTGGATATATTTTTAATTTTTTTAGATTTAGATACTATGTAAATGTTTCAAATGTTTTACTTTCCAAATAGACTACTTTGTGGGCAAATCACATATCAATATAATGATCTTCGATTTTTAATTTTTTCTCATAACTTTGTTCGAAATTGTGATAATTAAAAAATATTCACAATTGAAAATGTGCAAATCTTTGTTTCAATTAACTATAAGGAAATAAATATTCCAATATTTTTCGTGTTTCACAAAATATTATATGTATCTCAAAACTGTACTAAAAAAATATAAGCACAATCAACAAAATGTATCCACCATATATTAACTTACAAATATTTTCCTATGGGCGTAACCCTTGCACCTCCTTTTGGTGCAAGTGCTAGTTGTTAATATGTGGAATTATATTTTAAATTAGTAAGTGACATTGTATTGTATTTAGAGAATTTAATATGATGTGACATTTGATATGATAAAAATTGAAATATTTAATATAATAAAATAGAAAATTGAATTTTTTTTTGTATAATCATGTAAAATAAAAATAAAAAATATAAACAATACAAGTTTCATTCAAAAAAAAATATTTGATCAAGTTAATAGAAAATTTGAATACAATGAATCCATAAATATAGGAACTAATAATAATAATAAATTATTAAATATTTTTAAATCTAGAAGTTCTTTGTACTACTTATGATTTTCATTTTTTATGAATAAAAGACGTCTTACTAAATATTTTAGAATTTCCGAAACGTGGAATTTGTTCTCGTTTAAAATTAGCTTGGGAAGGTGTTATTGGCTTTTGTTTTTTTTAATTCCATACGTGCCGATTGCCCGGCAAGTTCGAAGAAAAACAGTGAGCAAATTTCCTGTCAAAAATATTGTACGGAATGGTGTACATGCAATCCGAGTTCTATGCATTGAATCTGTACCTTACAAGTTTGAAAATATGCGTGGAAAATATATATTTTCTTTACCTCATTACTTGCAATTCTCTCATGTGAATTGTGTCCTTGACTCTCGCTCTTTCTGTTCACAACATCTTGTGGAGGTGTTATCTCCCCTGCGAAATAATTGCCACATAGTTTTTTAATTAATATTATATATACTTTTGTATAAAATATAGAACGGTATTCTTACATGGTGAGGGTAGATTCATCATTAAGCATTGAGAATCAAAAGCTATTATGGAGAAGTAGAAGATTTTCTGCATACACGAACCAAAATGTTGACAGATGTCAACAAATACTAATTTTTCAGTAGATCCTAACACTACCTTACAGGGCAAGTTTTATGTCTGCCATTTTTAAAAATCAAGAAATGTACCGGCTAATGCATTTTAGAATGCGAGTTTTCTCTCTTCCATCTTATAAATAAGGTAAGCAAAAGAAGAAAACGAACAGTCTTCTCAAAGTTTATAAGATCTGCTTCATTACGATTGAGTTGATTAAGGTACGCACAGTTTTTGGCTAGGGTGTTCTTTCGATTTTCTTGGAGGTTTCTGATTTTGTCATTAGAGTTCATGGATGAAGTAATTATTCTTTTTTGCAATTTCTGTAAGCATTCGGACCAAGAAGCATTATAAATTAGTGCTGGTGGATCTGCGTGAATTGAAATCTACTTTCTACTATGTGAAATCTGATTGATTTGTGTACCATCTCTGTTTCTCAGGTTTCGTTTGGAACTGATTTGGGTAATGGCGGCTGTTGCCAGCGCTGAATGCAGAGTTGACATTACTTCTGATCGACAAAATGGCTGTAGTGAGTCTAAAAATAGGAGACTGCTAAGAAAAGTGGGGTTAAATATAAAAGAAGTTGTTATGGCCTGGTGTAGAAAGATATTGGATGTGGGAGTAGAAGATCCGAGAAGGATTATACATGCCATGAAAGTTGGGCTGGCACTGTCAGTGGTTTCTCTTGTATGTCTTTGGGATCCATTATTCCGTGGGGTGGGAGTTGGAGATAATGCAATTTGGGCAGTGATGACAGTTGTTGTCGTTCTGGAATTCTCTGCAGGTACGAATTAATTAACCAAACCCCTTTTGATTAGAATGTTTTGCTTGTATTTGAAATATTGCAGAATTTTTGCTGTAGTTTATCTTCTCCGCCTTTTGAGAAATTTATGTGTGCCCTGTTCTTAAATGCTCTGTTTTTTTTAAATCTGATTTACAATAGTGAAAAATACTTGCTCCGTTTAGAAATCTGATATCTTAGAATGCAAAACATGCATATAAACGAACCAATTTCAGACAAACACACACAGAAATTATACAAGCTGCTGCTGTTTTTATTAGTTCTTCTATCTCATTTATGCAGTGCTGCTGCAACATATGTATACGGAAATGCTTCCATATTTCCTCCGAAATTCTAAATAGATCGAAAAACAAATTTTCGCAACCTTCTTTTATCCCTAATCTAACATTTGGATTGATCGAGAAATTGGTTTTTAACATGAGTATGGTTCACTGGCTGCTTCAGGGGCTACCATGAGCAAAGGATTAAATAGAGGGATTGGAACCGTGGTGGCTGGGTCTCTAGCCTTTCTTGTTTGTTACTTGTCAGAGCAAGTAGCACAAGGAGAGGCCGTTGTAGTCGGATCTTCTCTCTTCATCATAGGTACTCGACTAATGCCTGCTTTTTGAGCTTTCTTGGATCTCTTTTTCTTCAATTCTTCTTACTGGAGTGAATTCATTTTGCAGGCGCAGCTTCCACATATGCTCGATTCTTCCCTTTTATCAAGATAAGATTTGATTATGGAGTTGTGATATTCCTGCTGACATTCAGCATGATAACAGTCTCTGGATACCGAGTGCAAAATATATTACGAATGGCATATGAACGCCTCACCACCATACTCATCGGATGTGGCGTGTGCGTGGTCGTAAGTCTGCTACTTTTCCCCATCTGGGCTGGGGAGGATCTTCACAATTCGACTGTCAGGAAATTGCAAGGCCTCATGGAATCTCTTGAAGGTAGGGAAACCGAACCATTAGGTTTATGATTTGAGTTTTAAAATTTGATTTATTTTATTTTATTTATTTATTTGGGCTGTTTTGAATTATATTCTATGATTTATCGTCAAGATATTAATTATGATTCGTATTTTTTTCTAGTTTATATTCTGATGATGAATTATAAAATGAATCCATGAAAAAAAACATGCACAGTCAAATCAAATCAAATTTAGAATGTTGTTTCACTGTGATAAAAACATAACTTTATGGACATATATGGCAGGATGCGTGGATGAATATTTTAGTGGACGCCATGAAGACAAGGTTGAAGATGAATCGGAAGATCCCATATACCAAGGA
The DNA here is from genome assembly GCF_030272615.1 of Cryptomeria japonica. Classification (NCBI taxonomy): domain Eukaryota; kingdom Viridiplantae; phylum Streptophyta; class Pinopsida; order Cupressales; family Cupressaceae; genus Cryptomeria; species Cryptomeria japonica. Next base: position 614,132,949 of record NC_081408.1, on the reverse strand, counting down.
TACAAGTCCGTGTTAGACTCAAAGGCCACCGACGATTCGTTGGTAAGTAAATATATATTGTTACTAGAAGTCTCTGCAGATTGAAGAAACAAATCAAATTGTAGCCATGACAACCTTACCGCTAAAGGATACCAAACGGATCGCCTTCTTTTTTTCATTCCACTATCTGAAAGTGCTAATTATTCATGTTAAATAACTGGGTTCGAACTTTGAATTGCAGGCGACATTTGCTAGCTGGGAGCCAAGACATGGCCGGTTTCGATTCCGGCACCCATGGAAGCAATATGTGAAAATAGGAGTGAAGCTTCGTTATTTAGCTTACTCTATTGTGGCCTTGCATGGATGTCTTCGATCTGAGATTGAGGTATATACATATGCATTTTCTGTGATATTATTATTAGTTTACCAATTATTTTGAATACATTACAGATCATGAAACTTATTTTCCTTCCATTACAGACGCCTCATTCCCTTCGTTCAGTATTGAAGAAGCCATGCACCAAGGTCGGCCAGGAAGCAGCAAAATTACTGGGAGAGCTGTCGAGCAGCATCCAACAGATGAGAAGATGCGATTGGGAGTCAATTATGAAGGAACTGCAACTTGCAGTGAAAGATCTGCACGCTGCTTTGCATGCTCAGCCGAAGCTCTTACTACATTCAACAAGAGTAGTGCCTATGGAGAAAATCGTTGAGAATGAAAGTAGAGAAGCACAAGATAACGAAACAGGCAGGAAGGGGATCAGAAGATTGATGTCATGGCATGGAGAAAGTGGTAGCACAGAGACAGAGAAAAGGTTAATATCTGGACATGGTGTTGAATTTGCAGAAGCACTTCCTTTGGCTACGTTTGCATGGACGTTGGTGGAGATTGTAGCCAGGCTTAAGCATGTGGCAGAGGCAGTGGAAGAGCTCGCTACAATGGCAAATTTCAAGCCTTACAATCCTTCCTCAAAACAAGAAGCTCAAAACATAACTTCGCATCCTTCCTCTAATTACACCCCGAGACCCAGCTTTGGAAGAACACCAGAAATATATATATCGAGTAACATTGCTGATTGATTTTTTTTTGTTAATTTTATAGTCTGCATTCGATTTTAAGAGAGATTGGTAATGGTCACAGAAATAGCACTCTTTCTTTCTATGTTTTGTTAGCATTTGGCCTGTGCTATTTCATTCCCTGTGACAGTTTTCGTTGCCAATATATATATCGTTTCAATTTATTTATGCCAGTTAAGTAATTTGTTATTCTTCAGCGGATGAATTATTTTGGGAGAATTTGTTTGCCTCGACAGAAGAATATTTTAGGGTTTACTTTATGTATTGTTTAGAGCAGATAAACGGCGGAGATTTCGAACTCCGAGATCTTTCTCTGTAGATCAGTTTTGTGTATTTAGATGTATTTAATAAGCAGGGACTACGTGCACATGCAACGTGCAAACGCGTGAAAGGCAAGGAGTGCAAACTATAAACCTCGCTTTCCGAGATGATTGACTAGTTTGCACTCCTTCCCTTTCACGCGTTTGCACATTTCCTGTTTATTAAATACACAAAATCGACGCGGTTAATTTTCACACAAAACAATATTTCACACCATTTTTAAAATTTGTAAAATATAATGGAATTTCGTAAAATTTTCAATAGCTAAATTTTCATGATCTGCATCTCTATTAATATAAAATACAAAAAATCGAAAAAAGAAAAACATTATATTTTATAAATCTGAGAGTTTTTTAACAACGTCATTTTGTGTGGAGATTAGTCCCTCGTCTTAGAATTTGTCCCTCGCCTTAGAATTTGACAGGGACCCCTACTTCTTATATGACAATTTTGTGATGGTTTAGTCATTTTAATGTCTTTCATTTGATTTCTTAAGAAAAATATTAATTGTAAAAAAAAATTATAAATAATTTTATATTAATTGTCATATGGATATCTGATATATAAAAAGAATGCAAAATTAGAAAATAATGATAAATTAGTAAGTTTTAAATTTATATGAAAAGATCTTGTTTACAATTATATTCTATTTTGAAAAGATTTTAAATTATTATTTATTTGTAGTAAATATTGTAGAATATATATTACTTTTGAATATTAAATGATAACCACTTAATAATTATTAATAATAAGTGTCAAGGTTAAATTTTATCTATTACGACAAGTTTTTAAATTCATGAATGAAAATAGAAAATATTATAAAAAATCTTATTAAAATATTTTAAAAATTAGAAACAATTGTATCTTACCATTTCAAAATGTTCAAAATTAATTTGTATTTTTTTTAAAAATGGTAAAAATTTATTCAAGTGAAGCTAAAAAATACAGAGCACAAGGCCTTAGGCCTACAACAACGTTCAAATGAGGGAAGCACAATGAGGTTCCAAAGGAACACCACTGACAAGAGCAATTACAAATTTCTAGAATTCCACATCTCATCCTTCTATGCTCTCTGAAGTCCACTTAGCTAGACAATCAACCACTTTATTCCAATCCCTAGCAATATGATAGAAAGAAATATAATCCAAGGATCCACAAAGATTCAGGATCTAATTAGCCACCAAGGCTAACTGCTAAGAAGCTCCAGCCAACTAACAATTATTCAACATATCAATCACAATATGCGAATCGAGACTCACAAATAATCCTTTTCCATCCTAAACAACACCCTCTCTCAACACCATGTAAAATAGCTAGGGCCTCCATCAGATTATTTGAATGTTGCCCTTTATAAATGGAAAGAAAGAACACAACATTCCCATCAATGCCCCTACCAATGCCACCATTTCCTACCCATCCATGATTTCCTCTAGAAGACCCATTAGTATTAACCTTCAAAAATCCCTTAGGAGGAGGGAACCATCTCCCCTCTCTATGAATTTTTTGTTTAGTTTGTTGTTGCTTCTTCATGAAAGAAAAATACATCTCATTGCCAAGTAGATTAAGATTATTCACAGTATCTAGATCACAAGACTCCACAGGAGAATACATGTCACACTTTGCTGAAATCATCTCTTGAAGTCTGTTGATAGTCTTCCCCCACACGAGGAAGCTCCCAATTTCATTACCATGAAAGTTTCTTCGATTCCTTTCTAACCATAAATTTCGGATAATAAAAGTCGGGCTAAGAACCCAAGCAATCTAGAGAAAAGAAGACTTCGCTGGAGGCCGACCAAAGCTTTCCCAAAACTCAACCAAAGAGGAAGCATGAACACAAGCATGGTTCCATGCTCCCCACCAAAGATGCCAGATTTTCCGCACATAAGAACAATGGAAGAAAAGACGAGAAGTACTTTATTTTCTATTTCTACAAAGGACACAAATTGATGGGCCATGAAAGTCTCTCTTCCTCAAATTCTCCCAGGCGAGGCATCTATTTTGAGAAACAAGACAAAGAAATTTTTTTCACTTAGGCTAAGAGAAGCAATTCCAAACCTACTTCCACTGGGGCATACCTCCCTGACCATGCAACTTACCTTCTAAACCTAGGTAACCATAAGCAACTGAAAATTTTCCCTTAGGATCAAGGCCCCAAGACAAAACAACCCTACAATCAAGGGAACTGCAAAGTCTACTAGCAAGAATCCCAGTAAGTTCCTGCCGACTCTCCTGAAAGTCCTCAGTAGGCCATTCTTGAGGCTCCTTCCAACAAGTCACTTTGAAATGTCCTTTGAGCTTGGTGGTTTTAAAATCTGCCACCCTAATCCAACTAGCCTTGCACAAATAATTACACAGGGGTTGAAGATGAGGAAACTAAGAAATGATCAGGGAATGGCCATCCTAGGAGTCATGCCAGAAGAGAGAATACATACCTCTATTGCAAATCCAAAAGAGACCCTCCTTAATGAGTTTTTCATCTCTTTTAAGAGTTTCCTAGATCATGGAGCCTTTCCCCAACAAACTACATCAAGGTGTATTTGCACTATTAACTCCCCTGAGGCACTTATGGGCGAGAATTTTGGCCCAATCTTGATCCTGAAAAGTGCACCATCTCCAGTATAACTTCACAGCAAGTGCATGTCCAGCCATTCTTGCAGATCTAAGACCAAGACCACCCTCTTTCTTAGGTATACAAACTAAATCCCATCTAACCAGATTCCATTTAGAAGAAAGAAAATTCCCTATCCAAAGAAATCAAAGAGAGAGAGAGAGAGAGAGAGAGAGAGAGAGAGAGAGAGAGAGAGAGAGAGATAATCAAATTCCTTCACAAAGCTAGAGGGGGTAACTTGCAGAAAATATCTATAAATAGGGAGGGCTTGAACCACTGGCTTCAAAAGAGTTAGCCTACCCACAAATGAAAGCCAACGACAAGTCCAATGACTAACTCTCTTACAAAACTTATCTAGTATCTCTTGCCAAGAATCTCTAAGTTGGGACCCCATACCAAGAGGAATCCCAAGATATTATAGAGGAAAAGACCCAATTTGAAATTTCAGAATCTGAGCAATCCTATTCTAAATACCCTGAGGAGTATTAAAGAATAAAATAGAAGATTTTTCTCCACTAATCTTTTGCCCCGAGGCAACAAAATAAGTATCCAAGGCTCTCCTAAAATTAACAACTTCATTGATTTTGGCTTTTCCCTTCAAAGAAATATCATCAACAAACTGGAGATGACAATATAGAGGCAAACTATCTCCCCAACTCCAACCTTGAATCATGCCTTGTCTAACCCCATCTTTGATAAATCTACCAAGCCCCTCAACCATGGTAATGAACAAATAAGGAGAAAGAGGATCTCCTTGCCTAAGACCCCCAGAAGCTTGAAACAACTCAGAAGGATCACCATTGACCATAATTGAAAAGGAGGTGGAAGAGACATAGCTCATGACCCAATCCACCTATTCCCCACAAAAATCAAAAGCGAAAAGAATTTTTTCTATGAAGACCCACTTAAATCTATCATAAGCTTTTACCATGTCCAGTTTGATAAACATTACCTTTTCTTTGGAAGACGCCATGGAGTGGATCTCCTCCAAAACTTCAGTGGAAGCCTCAGTAGCTAGACCCACACATGCACCCTTGAGGGGATCTCCTCAACTAAATTAAAGCCAACATGCCAAGACTTGATAAAAAGGCCCACTTGATTAAAAAAATAAGGGCCCCCTTCTAAAGCCCTATTCCTATCTGTTATGAAAAAGAAAATCACCAGAAAATAATTATTAGCTGCCAATAAAATCTCCATGTCTCCTTTTGGATTCCAAACTCAATGTGCCTAAGATTCCAAAGACAGACTAGAAAAGTTGAAGACCCATAATTTTGCATATAAGGGCATGATTGCACCAATATGAAACCTCATCTGAGATTTGTTCAGGTTGAATAACCAGAATAGGTCATTCGTGACACCTATCTAGATAACCATTCACCTTCTTAATTTGAAGAGCCCCTTTTGATGAGGAAACCCCATCCCTAGCTTGAGAATTGTTGAAATGTGCCTGGTCACTTTCATGTAAAGAATAAGATGGATCTGCCATCTTGAAATCACCCAAAATATCTTGGTTTGGGGATACACCCCGATTCTCCATTAAAAGAACAAAAAAACCCAAGGACAACACACAAATGAAACCCCACCCTTAACTCTTACGGCCATGTTGGACCCACAGTCACGAGAAAACCAACCTCGACCAAGAGCACAATACAAACCTAGCCTAGAAAAACACGTGGGCCAGCCCCAAAGAACCCACACCCAAACATGGATTTATAGAAATAAGAACACACAGAGCCACAAAAAAAGATCTGTGACACACCCACTGAGTCACACCACCAAGCGCTCAACCCCCCCCCCCCCCCTCGAGCCTAAACCACACAGCGAGACCCCTTTTGAACCTACAAACATATGATCATAAAAATGGTGGCTAGGGTTTCCCCTAGTGTGCCCTGCATATGCTCCCTCTACTCATTCTTCATTCATATTTCATTTTTCACCAATTAATTTATAATTTTATAAAATATTATAAAATAATATATATTAATATTATAAACTAGAATAGTACAGTGTATTTTCCTATAATATTTTTTCACGATTTATTAATAACTTAAAGAGTCATAAATATGGTTTTCCAAAAATATAGCATGTCAATTAATATTGTCCAATTAATTTTTAAGCCATCATATATGGTCCAAAAGTGAAAAGCCAAACATATAGACCATCAAATTCCAAGCTTGGGTTGAAGGAAGAGTCACTCTATATGAAAACTCAATAAAAGAAATTCATTTCAATTTGGAATGGAAGATTGAATACCAAATCATTTCAAGTTGTATTTAATAAATTTTCTAGATTAGTTTGTATATCTTACAAATTGATTACCTTGTTTTGCTGTAGATTTTTTCTTCCATCTTTTTTCTTAACATGTAGATAGTACGTGTCCTAATCATCTAAAGAGAAATAACAAAAAAATATAGGCAAACATGATAGCAATCTACATGGGCATTTTCATCTTCAAACAAAAACAAAATTGAAAGAGTACTAAAAAGATGGAAGCATACAAATTTAATGAAAGAAATGTAGTCTTTTCTTATGAAAGTGAAATTTTGAACTCACTTTCCTATCTCTAGATTTTTTTTAAAATGGGAGTGAAGAAGTCATAGTCATTTAATTTTAACCAGCAATTAACAATTTTGAATTAGTCAATTAGAACATGTTTGTGGGAGTTTTAAATCTTATATACAATTAAAATTTTACAATTTTTGATAAAGATAAATAGGTTTTATAGGGACCTAAAACCCATAGTATTACAGACCAAGGCCATCAACGAACTAGACAATAAAACTAAGCAAAACAGTGGACAAACCCCACACAGACTGAAAGCCAAAAAACCAAAACAGCTAAACCAAAAAATAGGGCAAAGCACTCAACTAAGAGAGTGCATCAATTTAGTATTTTTCTGAATAATCCTCTTATTAATTTTCTTCAAATCCTCCATGATGAATCTGGAGGTTCCCTAGTCCTGGCTCTAACTCCTGGTTCTAGTGTAAGGACCCGAGCTAGTCTTCCCACCGGGAGCACTCTATCCACCCTCGGAGGCATTATTTTTCTACTTTTACTCGAAGGGATGGTCACTAGCGATGGTCCTGGTTCTATAATCAATCATCATGGAATTAATTTTTTCCAAACCATTAGCACTATTGTTCATCACCTACCTACTGATTTCCACCAGATTGTTTAGGTTTTTCCTTGATTTCATTCACATCCTCTGCTAGCTTCTTACTTTCGCACTCATGGTCAACCTTCATAGTTTCAACATCCTAAGAAATTTTTTGGATCATACTCATGATCTTCTCAGTTTTACTGGGCCTAGGGGATTCCATGAAAGTATCAACAATTCCTTTAATCCCATCTTTCAGGGATCCAATTTCCATATCCACCCACTTCCAACAGTTCTCCTAACTTCTAGTAGCCTCCAAAAGTATATTTCCTAGCACCCTCTCCTCCTTTTCCTATCCTTTATTTTCTTTATTCACAAACCCCTATTTTTTATCATCCACATTGATAGGGATATCCAACCTAATCTCGTGGTCACGGACTTTGGACCCACCAGATTTGGTTAATTTCATTTTCTTTTTGGTGGGGGATTCAAGTCTTACATTTTCCTGCTGCTGGATTTGAACTTACTTGCTGCCCACCTTGGAGGATTGATTTTCCTACTACTGTTACTTTTCGGGGTCACCATAAGATCCCCTTCTTTCTTTGGTCTATACTCAGGGTCATCTGTATCCTTGATATCATGCCAATCCATGGCATTACCAATGTCATCCTCATCCATCTTTGTCTCGGAAACCAACTGCACATCAGGGTTAGAGGAGGAAATGTGGGTTTTATTCGTGGAGGAGGGTTTCACTTCATGAGCTTGAGTGTATTCCATAATCAACAAGGTAAGCCCTTCATGAATCACAGGGTTATCTTGGTTTTCAAAATGTTTAACCAAACTATTATCCAAGGATGAAACCAAATAGAAGGGGATGGAAATAAATCTACCTTGCCTAAAATGATTTAAGATAAAAAAATGATGTGAGAAAAATGCTAGCATATCTACCATCCAGGGTGATGTACCTTATGATGAATTCTCCCATATCAACCAAGAGGGAAATCAGCTCTTTCCTGTTATAGCCACCGTCCGCCATTTTCATAACCCTCTGTTGTTTCTTTTCCTTACAATAAAAGGCAATAATAGCCTCCTCACCCGACTTCCTGTCTCTATTGAATTTCCCATCTTTCATATCCAGACCAGTAACAGTGGCATGCAGGGTTTCATTGACTTGAAAATCCGCACCAAAGGTAGTCAACACACCCTTATTCCAACCTTTAACAAATCTTTCCATAACAATGGCAGAATGACCATGCAGTCTCTCCAAAAAGGGCACCATCCCACCATCACAAATTTCCTCCCAAACCTCCTAATTCTTCTGCCACTTATCATAGGTTGTGGGTTCAAACCTATTATTTTCACCTCCCATTCTCTAGCTTGACCAAATCAGACAACAAGACTCTAGAAAAACCAGGAGGAAAACAAACCAGAAACAAGGCAAACTGAAAGTTCTAAACTTCTCAAAGTGGTAATAATTTGAAATACCACCCCAATGGCTCCCATCCCATTATATTCTTTCATCATAAATTTCATTAGAAAGGCCAAATATCTTGACATCATTTCTTGCCAAGTCAAAACACAGTTTTCAGGAAAATTTCCTTTCCTCTCCACCATTTAACTGCCATGTTACCCACCGCCAAGTTGGCTAAATGATCCCCCAGTTTGTTTCCTTCCCAAAAAATATGCGAGATCTTGAAATCCTCCAGGCCGACTATCATTTCAAGGCAATCCTTGATTAATTTTGAAATAGTCCATCTAGGCATCGTACATCCCTTAATGCAATTGACAATGTTAAGCGAGTCACTTTCCAGCCAGACCGGTTTGAACCCCTCCTTGCTTGCCATGTGTAGTCCTATGTAGGCAGCACTGGCCTCCGCAAAATGGTTAGTCTGGGTGCCCAAAGGGAGCGCCACTATAGAGACTAGCAAACCCAAATGGTTCCTCACCACTACCCCACAGCCAGTTGGCCCAGGATTTCCTTTGGCTGCCTCATCGATACTAATTTTATAGTTATGCTAGACTTTAACTTCTCTTTTTCTATTTAAGCCAAAATATTATATAGATTACATATTTATATGTATAATTTATAAATATTAAGTACTATAATTAATTTTAGAAAAATATTTTATTAATATTATAAAACAAGAGTTTTAGAGAAGGTGAGAAATAATTGAAAGATTATAAATCAATAGTAATTATATATCATGAATCATTATGATTTTTTTAAGGTGTAATTAGTTTAAAAAGTAATATATAAATTTAGTCTAATAATTAAGTATATTTGAAATAATAAATATATAATAATATTTATTAAAAAAATAAAATTGGTTTTAATTTTTATACGTATTATTAAAATAATAAGTTATTTATTGAAATAGTTTATTGATAACATTATATAGCATGTTGCAACAACAACATCTATGGTTTCAATAGTTGAGAATTTTAAATGAGAGCAGGAGGTGAGGCGGTAGCGAGGGTTTCAGGGGATTCTGATGGCATAGATGATGAAGTGGACAATGACAATGATGGTTGGATCATTTCCCTTAGGCTATGTTTGGATGTTGGATTGCACTCAGTGGTCTAACCGTTCTGCAGTTGGAGTGTTTGGATGGGGGTCCCTTGGACTGGGACTCTAAAGGATGTTGTGGGCGAAGGGGTTATCAGAGGTTCTGATGGGGTTGAGGGTTGTGGGGGATGTGTTCAGGTCTTCCCCTTTCCCTTTCTTTTCTTTGTTTTGTCCTTTGTTGGTGGGGGATCTCTTGCTAGTCTCCTTTATGTGTTCAGGGCGACTACTTTTTCCTCATCTAGGGCTACTTTTGGAGGCTCTCCTCTTGCAGAGACACCCTTATTCAGCCTGATTTTCTTCCATATGGCTAGATTGGTTTATGGCCAGAGTGGGTGGGCTACATTTGTGGTTTTTTTATTGCTCTTGTCGTCATTTTGGGAGATATTGCTGACCCGGTTGCATGGCCCTATTTTTTGGAAGGAGGTCTCCATTTTTTTGAGGATTTTCGGCCTGATGTTCTTTGCGAGGGATGGTAACCTTTTCTCTAATTTATGGGCTAGATTCCTCCTTATCTTTGTTTTTTTGGTGCCCTTCATTGTGGTCCCCTCGGTGTTGTTTGATGCACCCCTTTTATGAGCAGTTTTGAATATTTCTATCCCTTTTGGCCCTCGGGTTGGCTTCTCCTTTTTTCTTTGGTTTTTTCCTCAGCATCTCTCATTTTATCTGGATTTTCTTATAGAGGTGGCCCTATGTTCTTTAGAGACAAATATGGATGGTATTGGAGGTGACCTATCTTCTATTGAGGTGAAGGTGGATGTTGCAGTTGAGACTGCGAAATGTTGTTAGGAAGTTGTTGATGTGTTGTCTCTTGACTATTTGGGAGTGAAGACTAGTCTTCATGCTTAATTCCTTCCTTATTCTCCTATTGAGGTGGAGAGGATGGAGGGTATGATTTTCTTAGATTTTTTCTTCCTCAAGTTTAAGATTAAGGGACCCTTGTTAAAACCCCATGTCCCCGTGTCCCCGTGTCCTAGATTGTGCTTTCAAGAAAAGATCTTGTTGTCTAGGCCTTGATAAGTTGTGGGAGCCTTGCAAAACCCACTCTCAAGGTTGAGGGAGCTTGTAAAAACCCTATGTTTTTTTATTTCTTTCAGGAACTGGCTAGATGCTAGTTGTTTTCAAGGGCCCAGTTTCGTCAGTGTTTGTTTTTGGTTAGGTTTGGCTTTGTGGCTTTTTGTGTCATGGATTTTTTGTTATAGGTTATGGGAGCTTGGGAAAAACATTCTTCTTGGCCGAGGGTGCTTTAAAAAACCCTCGTTCTTGGTTTATTGAGGTATATATATATATTTTTTGATTTAGATCCTCTACTTGGGCTAGCCTATTTTGTAATGTTTCAATCTGGAAGTTTGGCTGGTGTTTGACTAGTTGTGGTTGCTCTGTATTGTTGTTTATGCTTTGTGAAGTCTTTGGGTTTTGGGTTCTGGATGCCCATAAGTCCAGAGGGTTTTGAGTCCTTTATAAAACCTGTTGTTCACCGTCGGGTAGTCTAGACCATTATTCGATGACAATTCTTTGATTGTAAGGGTTTTGGGGACCCTTCAAAACCTGTTTTATCCTAATAAAAAATATTATATAGTATTTTACAACTAAATTATATTCTTTTGTCAAAAAGAATTTATACTAAAATATTTGGTATAGTTTACATGGATACGAAAAAGGCTATCATATTAATAAATTATATTAAATTATCTATGAATTTTGATGTAAATAATAATAAATATATTTATTGAATATATATATATATATATTATGAATAAGGTTATGGTGTTACTTGGAATCATAGCACACATTTAGTTCAAAAATATATTTATTAATATATGAAAAGGTTTAATTACATTTATATAAATATAATTTAGGATAATAAATATATTCTATTTTATTTATCTTTACAAAAGTCTATTTAAAATATGTCAAGAGATATCTTTCTCAAGGTGTCTTCCATTTATATAAGAGAATTGATCAAAACTAGGTGCCTTAAGAAAGATATCTCTTAGTGTATTATAGATACATTTTAATAAAAATTAAAAGGCTAGCTATAATTATGACAAAAAAAAAATATAGTAGCAATTAAGGTATAAATAAAAAGAATATCAAAATAAAAAGATAGTAAACATTATTTAATAAAGAAAAAAGAAAAAAATCTTTAAACTATAAAATAATTTTGAAGTAATTAAAATAAAATAACTCTTAAATAATTATAAAGTATAATAAAATAACTCTTGAGTAAATAATATATATTTTTAATAAACAAAATTATTCAGGATGATATTTTAAAATAGATGTATTTAAGATATCTCTACTATTTTATGAAATTTTTATATTTATATAAAATAGCATTTAGTTGTAGGATTTCTTTCAATGGGGATTCCTCGATATTATTACAATGAAAAATGGTGATTTCTATTGTGTTTGATAATTTAAAAATTCTTATCTATTTTTATTTATTTTTTATCTTGACATTATCTTAATTTTATCCTTTCATATACATACTTATTAATTTCATTATTAAATCAAACTTTTATTTACCTATCCTAGATCCTAAGATTTTGCATTTCTTAAATATTAGGTCAATTTTGTAGTGCTTGGAATCAATTTTTAATTTCTCGGGATTGATTCCAAATTTTTTATTTTAAATATAAAAGATTGTTAGGTCCAATATCTTTTCCACCAGTCATTGCGAGTTTTGATTTGGTAAGATTTTATGTGACTATTTATTGTCTTAATGTTTAAAGTTATGGCAATTGACACTCATTGGATTCATTTTTTGTCATTGATGGCAACAAGATCAGATAGAAGGCAACATGACTTGATGGAAGTCACAAACCGGCACTAGGAGGCATATATCGGTAGTTACCAACATTGGAAGCATTCAGGGCTACACCGACACTGGCATCAGTACTTCAAGGAAGCCGACCTCAAGAAAGATTTATTTTAGTAAATCATTTTGTAATTGTTGTCAAGGCCGACATTGAATATTCTTTGTAAATGCATTGTAAGCCTACATAAGGAATATCATATGTAATATGTATTTAAGTCAGTTTGCTAAGTCAATTTTGATAGAAGTGATATAGGATGTGAATGAGAGAATGATATAATAGGTGAATAAGTATAACAAAACTATGATGTGAATTATATGTATGGAGATAATTTTTGTATGTGAACATTGTATCATGCAATGATATATAGATAGCTAGGAAAGCTCTCTTGGAGGAGAAGTAATATTGGTATTAGTTCAAGATTGTGAACTGGTGTAGAGTAGAACTAGACTCAAAACTCTATTTGGCATAGCAGATATTTTAGCAGAAAGCTTGTAGTCAGTGAGAATCTTTGGTGATGAGCAGTATGCTCTAGGGAGTATGCCTTTCTGCAAGTGCAGGCCCCTGTTTATGTAATATCTTTTCATATGGCCAGTGAACTGATATTATGGGTCACAAATCCCACCGTAGTTTTTCCTCATTGAGGTTTTCCACGTATAAATTCTATGTGTTATGGTGCTCATTTATGTGGATGATTTATTTGCTTCTTGTTATATGCCTATTTGTTTACCAGTACATACTTGCATGGTGTAGAAAGTTGAAAACTGTTCATTCCGGTAGAACATTGATTCACCCCCCCCCCTCTCAATGTTCTTAGATCCCAACAATTGGTATCAGAGCTTGGTACCTTGGAAGAAGCTTAACAGCTTGAGGAAGATCTTAAACCAGAATCTTTGAACATGGCTATGGAAAAGCAACTTGAGATGGCTCTTGAGGATTATGATGCTGAAAGGATGAAGAACTTGAAATTACAAGAAGAATTTAATTCTACAAATGAATTCATTCTTATCCTGTAAGAAATGTTATCATCTGCTCAAGCCAAAAGAAAAGAACTTTTTCAACAACCAGATGATGAGGAGAAGAATGCTCTTAAGGAACAATGTGATAAACTAAGTCAAGCAAATATGCTCATGAAGAATGAAATGCAAGATCTGACCATGAGGTTATCAAAAGATATTGAGGATAGAAAGAAGAAGGAAGATAGTCTTGTTTTATCTTTGAAAAACAAGTTTGATGAATGTGGAAGATTGACTCATGAGAATAATCTGTTGAGAACCAATTTGGCATGCTCCCGGAACAATGAACAAGAGCTTGAAAGGCAAATAACTAGTCTGAGAGATTATTTGACTATTGCAAGTGAATGTAAAAAAAAGTTTAGGATCAGTTCTGCACAATTGGATGACTTACTGAAAAGACAAAGATAGATTGATGATTCTAGAGGACTTGGATTTGTACAAGGTGAAAGCTCTGGTACTGCTAATAAAGATCAAACAACCGGTATGCAGAACTCATCAGAATAGAGGAAACCAGTAAGGCAATCTAATGCTTATAAATTCAATGGTAGATGTTTTGTTTGCAATAAATTTGGGCACATGGCTAAACAATGTAGAAATAAGGCAAATCAAAACTACAATTTTGTTCCCGATCAATGCACAAACTACACGAAATATGGTCATAAATCAGAAGACTGCAAAATGAATGTTAAATGTCATGCATGTGGAAAGTTTGGACATTTTTCTAATCATTGTAGGTCAGGGTCAGTGCAAGAAGATGAGTCCACTTTTTGGCCAAAAAGTGGAAGTGTTTTCCCCGATTTTCAGATTTTGTCTCATTTGAGCTTAAATTTTGAAACACTTAGAGATTGAATCTAGGAAAAAGTCAGTAATATAAAAGATATCCCTCTGAGTGTACTTTCCAAATATGTAATTTATTTTAATACCCACATAATAAAAAATAACTTTTTGAATGGATTTCTCAAAACTATGTTTTAAAAATGCCTGTTTCAGGACCATACCATGCATGTGTACGACCCACACTTTTTGACACAATTAAAATTATTTTCTCAAATCATTTTGGGAAATGGTTTGTAACACACTGAAGATTGATGAGCATATTTTTCTGTATTTTTTTTTCAAAAATAATTTTTTTAATTAATTTATTAATGGCCATAATTATCTTTTTAAAAATTTGATGTGTACGACCCACATAATTTGATGTAATCTTAACATTTTTTGATTTTTTTTTTTTAAATACAAAAGAATTTTGTGTAGATTGATGACATATAATTTTTTTTCCAAAATTCTTTAAAATAAAAAAGTTATTAAATTAACAAAATTAGTTAATATTTCAAATTTAAAAGACCCGATTTAGTATAAATTAAAAGAAAAATAGTTAAAATAATCAATTTTTAAATAAATTTATATATTTAGAATCTAGACAGTATAATCTGAAATGGGTTTTAATTTCATATAAAAATTCTCTAATTAGAGGCACGAAAACTATTTCAGAATTTCATATTTGTGCTTTCATTCATGGAGATTTGAATTTGCAGGTCCATGTCTCAGGTGTGGCCATCCCAGGCCTATCCTGGGCCTAATCCTGAGCCAAGTGGCGGGTTGTGGAATCAACTTCCACAAAACGGGCCCCCGTTTTCAAACAAGGGCAGCTTGTGAAAAAAAAAGGAAAAATGCAATTTAGAAACGGGCCCTCATTTCTAAAAATGGGCCCCCGTTTTGCTTAAAAGCGGGCCCCCATTTTAGAACAAAATGGGGGTCCGTTTATTTTTGCTTTGGGCCCCAATTACCTTTCGGCTCAGGAGCCCGAAGCATAAACGAGCCCCCAGTTTTTGAAAACGGGCCCCCAGTTTTCCAACACGCGGACTTCCGCAAATTTGTGACTCATTACCTTGCACTTGCCCATCAAGAAATAATAATAATACCAGATATGTCAAAGCAATTCAGAAGAACAATGTTACATGTTATGCATGCAACAAAATAGGTCATATTGCTAAGTATTGCAGAAGCAAGACTCAACCGGATAATAATGATAAAGACAATGAGAAAGGGAAGCATAAGGTAGATGAAATACAACAAAATCATACCAAGAGATGGGTTAGAAAATCTGAAGAACAAAGTGGAGATGGATCTATATCAGTATATCCACTAGTAGAACAGTGTAATCCTCCACCGACAGAAAATTCCACCAGTAACAAAGGCATAAGTCTTAGGGGTTGGCAAAGTCACTGCTAAATTTTTCATATTACCTCGGAAGAGATCTAAAAAGAAATCTTGAGAACTGTGTTCATCATCGATGAAGTTTATCTCGGCACTTAACTGTGAAACTGACATCCGTAGGGTTGTTGGTGAAGCATTAATGACCGAACATTAGGGTTTTATTCACTGATAAAAGAAGATAAGTGAATTTTTTTTCACTCACTGAGAATTCAAGTAATCAGAGAAAAGAAAAGGTGAACTAAGAGCGAGCAAAGCATTAAGAGAGGATTTCGAGCAGTTATCTGAAGCACTCAAATCTTTCACCAGCATTCACTCGGGTATTTTCCGAAATGGCATTTGGATCTTCCACTCCTACTTTTATTGAAAATCCGACAATCGTCAAAGTTAAGGATAGGTTAAGGCCAGTCTTTAAGGAGGTTCCCGAAATTGCGAAGAAGGAATACTCTGCGGGAGCATTTTCTAGGGTTCCTGAAGGAGTAATGTATGTTGAAGATGTGAGGGCATACACTCACTGCATTCTTAAGGATCTGGGCACCAAAGACATTAAAATCATGTATCAATCAATGATACTGGGAGACATTGGAAAGATCAAACCAAAATTCAAGGCAATTAAGGATCTAGGGTTAATTGGTATTCTGTATTTACCGGAATTCAAGGATGAAGTTATTAGATACATCCTGAGTAGAGTTCACAATGAATTCATTTGGTTAGACAGACCCTACATGATCACAAAGGAAATTATTCAAGTTGTCACTGGCTTACCTAGGGTTGGACAAGAACTTGGTAAGAAAACTTCCAACACAGAGGTTCAAAAACTCACTGGTTCCACATCAAATAACATATCAATGAGGATAAGCACAATCACCGACTTAGACATTAAATTTGCAAGAATGATCATAGGATATAAGGTAACTCAATCAAATCACTTGAATTCTTTTGCAGGTTCATACATTCATGTCGCATATCAAATGTTAAGAAATAATGTGAAGTATGACTTATGTGAATGGATGAGGAGTGAATTAATGTTAAAACTTAAAAGGATCAAAGGAACCAAGAAAGGCACATTCAAATATGGAAACTCAATTGTTTGTTTAATGATTTATTTCCTGAATGCGCTACCTGGTTTAGGAAAGAAGCAATGGGCTCATGACATACCGGTAGGTATGCAAGTCAAAATGGCTATCACTGGTCTTGATACCAGCATGGATGAGAAGCTCTAGGGTTACTTCAAGAAATTTCAAGAGAACATGAGGCAAAGGGAAAGAATCTCTAAGGACATTGTGGAGATGTATTCCACTGACATATGTTTCATGGTGAAAACTGATGAAACACTCATGGAAGCAGTTGAACCGAGGCAAATTTGGATCACTGAACTAGGCTATGAGGTAGATGACAGGATCTTTTAAGTCTATGCAAAGACACTGTTAGATGCCCCTTTGGATGACAAAATAGAGCACTTAGGTATAGGAGGAGAAAAGGATCTTGAAGTGAAAATAGGTTTCAATAGAAAAAGGAGAGAGAAGAAAATTGAGAAAATGTCTGCATATGTGCAGAATGTGATTTACAAGATAGATACTCAGCTAGGTTCCAAATCTAAACAGGGAGTCAAACTGACAGAGATTGTTACTGAAGAAGTGAAGAATCCACAAGCACACATTTCCCCAATCACTTCTAACTCTGACCCTGAGGATAATGAGCCTCTAGCTTTTAGAAGGGTGCAAAGGAAGGATGTGGTAAAACTGCCGGTAGAGAAACAAAAGGCGGAACCAAGGAGGAGACTTGTCAGAAAGGTAGCTCAACTTACTGCACCTCCACCACTGGTAAGGAAGTCTATGCAGAAGAGAAAACCAGTCACACTAGCAACAACAAGCAAAAAGCAGAAGGGTGATGATACTGATTCTGGTAAGACAACAATGACCTGTGCTGAAATTATTGATGAAGTGACAAAAGATGGGACATTAAAGAATATATCAAAATATTATGAAGTTTTTGAAGAGAGTGAGAAAAATGAATTAGAAGAAGCTATTTTATTGTATATAGATATTTATAAGAAGGCATTAGTCGAAATTTTGAAAGAGATACCTTTATCTCTATACAATAAAATTAAAGCTAGGAGACTTGACATTGTCAAGAGGGACATGGAAATAAAGAAAGTAGAACTTTAGGAACAATGTGGAACTATAAATAATGAAGAGATGAAAAGATGTATAGATATTGCTAATAGGACAATTTTTAGTAGTAAAAACCGACAGATAAGTCTTATGATGGGTAGAGTGAATGAGGTGGTAAATGAGACAAGTAAGGGGTAGACAAAATTCTTTAAAAAAAAACTAGACTTTCTCACATCTTAGGAAGAATTTGCAAAGACAACATCCCCTACAATTCCAGACAAATCAAAAGGAAAGGGTATTTTAGGTAGTTCTACTCCAATTTTGACACAATCACAATGGGCTATAACTAAAGGCACAAAACCACAACTGGCAGCCATAGAGAGTGCATAGTTTATATTGGTACAAACCAATTTTGAGAAAGAGAGTGTGCAGGACACTGGAAACACTGTGGATAA
Organism: Cryptomeria japonica; assembly: GCF_030272615.1. NCBI lineage: Eukaryota > Viridiplantae > Streptophyta > Pinopsida > Cupressales > Cupressaceae > Cryptomeria > Cryptomeria japonica. The sequence goes on along the minus strand of NC_081408.1, from coordinate 614,114,686 downwards.
TACTCCATTGGCAGTAACCGACACTGCAAAAAGTGGCGAAGCCACTAGTGCAAAAGAGGTTGAGATGGACAAGATTAAATCAACTGAGTCCATATCGGAAAGAAAAATAGATTCACCGGCAAGAGGTTTTGCAATTGAGACTTCTCAAGTCGAGAAGAAATCAGTTTCTGAGTTAAGTCTAATATAACTAATGATTATGGCCACTCAAAAATTGTTAAAGGAAGGAACTGTAGACAAAGGGTTAATTGATCAATCAGTCTCTGTACTACACAGAATAATGCGTGACTATCAAATAGAGGATGGAGCAAGCCCTTCCGGTAAGCTCAAAGCTTTAACAAAACACATATCAAATAACTATCAATCCTTGAGATAGATTGCAGACCGACAGAGGAAAAGCTTATCTCTATTGAGGTTTGTTTGAAACAATGCACCAATATTTACCAAGTATGTTGTAATATAGGAAGTCTAACAACCAATGTAGATGGCAGATTGAAAGAATTATATGACAAAATGACTACTATTGCTAATTCTTATGATGGGATAACTACACTAACTACATCTATTGATGGACAAATTTTGTCCTTGGAGAACCAAGTTTTTGCTTTTGAGAAAGAAAATGATAAAAATACCGAGGAGAGCAAGAAATTTAAGAGGACTTGGGAGTCCAAGACTTCACTCTCTGGGTGTTCACAAGAGAGAATGCATGGACATGCTAGCCAAGACCACACCAGTAGATACCCAGGAGAAGGAATAACTTGCCCAATTACTCAGTGGACTTGCATCGGTATCAGACACTTTCAAATCAGGCTGGGGCACATATCTTCAGTTGCTGCAAAAAGCATACCCAGAAATTTTGAAGATGACTAAGCTCGAATGACTGTAATAGTATTATTTCATTCTTTATTCTTTCATCAGTCTTTGGCATTAACGTCAAAGGGGGAGTATGTACATTTGTGAAAAATATCAGGCAATATGTTATCAGTTGAAGTGTGTTGCTTAGGGGGAGCACACTGACAGGGAATCCATTTTTCACATGAGTGTTGCCATCAATGCCAAAGGGGGAGATTATTGAAAATTGACACTCATTGGATTCATTTTGTTGTCATTCATGGAAACAAGATCAGATAGAAGATAACATGACTTGATGGAAGTCACAAACTGACACTAGGAGGCATATACTGGCAGTTACTGACATTGGAAGCATTTAGGGCTACACCGGCACCAACACTAGCATCAGTACTTCAAGGAAGCAGACATCAAGAAAGATTTATTTTAGTAAATCGTTTTGTAATTATTGTCGAGGCCGACATCGAATATTCTTTGTAAATGCATTGTAAGCCGACATAAGGCATGTCATATGTAATAGGTATATAAGTGAGTCTGCTAAGTCAATTTTGATAGAAGTGATATAGGATGCGAATGAGAGAATGATGTAATAGGTGAATAAGTATAGCAGAACTATGATGCAAATTATATGTATGGAGACTATTTTTGTATGCGAACATTGTATCATGCAATGATCTATAGATAGCTAGGAAAGCATTCTTGGAGGAGAAGTAATACTGGTATTAGTTCAAGATTGTGAACCGGCACAAAGTAGAACCAGAACTGGAACTCTATTTGGCATAGCAGATGCATTCTTGTGTTCATTTTTAGTAATTTACTTTAGCAGAAAGCTTGTAGTCAGTGAGACTCCTTGGTGATGAGCAGTATGCCTTCCTGCAAGTGCAGGCCCCTGTTTATGTAATATCTTTTCATATGGCCAGTGAATTGATATTGTGGGTTACAAATCCTAACGTGGTTTTTCCTCATTGAGGTTTTTTACATATAAATTCTATGTGTTATGGTGTTCGTTTATGTGGATGATTTATTTGCTTCTTGTTATATGCTTATTTGTTTATCGGTACATACTTGTATGGTGTAGAAAGTTGAAAATGTTCATTCCGGTAGAACACTGATTCACCCCCCCTCTCAGTGTTCTTAGATCCCAACATAAAGGAATCCATTCATACATTTAAGTAACTTTGAAGTTAAGAAACAACATTCATGTTACAAGAAGCAATCAATATAGGAAGACCTCAAATTTGAGCACTAGAAATAATGCATTTACATTGAATTTGTACTTAGGTCACTTGCGTAGATAAAATCTATTCAAGGTATACTCCTTCCTATTATTTGACCTTAGCATTTTAATCCATCACTTTTATTCTCAATTTTATGTACAAACTCTTTGAAAAAGTCAAATGTTTTAGATTTTTTTTTATAAATAAACTAAAATATTTTGAGTGAAGTCATTAATAAATGTTATGAAATATCATGATTTCCTTACAAAAATTATCTTCATTGGTCTACAAAGCTTAGATTTAACTAAATCATATTTTTTGAAGGTTCTCTAAGGCTTTCTAGAATTAAATTTGTCTTGATGTTTCTTTCTCATAATACAAGATTCACAAAAAGTACTTCCATGTAGTGATGGGTGGAGTATTATATGTTATATTTTTTTACAAAAATAATATTTGTTGGTCCATAAATATTGGAATGAACTAACTCAAACTTTTTGAAGGCTCTCCAATATTTTCTAGAGTCGCATTTTTCAGAACTAATAGAACAATCTGAGGATTTTGGGTTGGAAGGGAATGACCTTTTTTCTTTCCATGCACAAATGTCCAAGATGAAACATCCTTCTTCAGAGAAGAAAGGGGAACAATGCTTGCAAAACTTTTTGAGCTAGTAGAGGAGTCAAAAAGGTGACTTGTTGAACCCAAAAGGGAGACCTAGGATTCTTGAGAGATGGAATTAGGGACCATGGAGGGAATAAGGCCAATACTCAAAAGAGCACCTGAAGAAGCCAGAGGAACACCCACAACATGAATCAACACAAAGCTAGGAATAAAGGCCACTAAAATAGGAATTGTATCAACTAATGAGATAGGGAACACCTAGGCAAGGACCACCAAAGCCAAGTTGACATGAGCCACCAGAGAAAGAGTCACCATAAGAGAGGAGAGCATCAAGTTCAATGTGGAGTCTAATTCCACCAGCAAAACTGTGAGATGGCATTGTTCAATTTCTTTCCACCAAGTAGGAGAGGAGTGAACCCGAGAGTTGTGAGGATGGGAAGAGACCAAGTGCCCATTTGTAAAATTTAGCATCTACATTTGAATGAGATCTCTTCATAGTCCAATATCTATCTCCATTACATCTCTCCAACCTTAAGAGTGATCTCAGTAAAAAGCATTTTGGAAAGGTCCGAATCCACTAAAATTATTAGAAACGAGGTGTGGGAGAAAGGATTGGTATTAGGGTCAACTTTGATAATGTGGCCCAACTTGTTACCAATAGATTCATAAGCTGCAATGCACCAAAAGTGGAGAGAGAGAGGTGGGGGAGCAGAACCTAGGCATGTGAATACTCAATAGGATCCGCAAGGGGATTGAAGGAGGGTGTCCAAGGGTGAAGATACAGAACATGTGAGCACCATTGAACCAAACACCCATCAATAAATTAACCATATCATCCATAGTGTCAAAGCAAATAATAAAGAAACTGCAAGCACAAGGATAAATTTTTATATTTATAATATGTTGTACTTAACTATTGTATGGTATTTGTAGAATGTCAAATACAATATTTACATATTTAAATATTTAATACATATAATTGAAATATTCATATACACAAAATATAATTTATTAAAAAAATTATGTTAAATTTTTTTTAGTTATCCTATATATAGACCATTTAAAACACTTTATGTAACCAAATATATAAAGGATTAATCGACTCCTAACTATTAACTTATCACCTTGCATTGAGGTTCATACTACGTTTAAGGATTCTTTTGATAAAGTCGTTATCCCTAATGTTTCACTTCTTTCTCAATCTACTTCTATTGTCCCACCTTTTGTTTCCTTGTTTGGGGTTGTTAATGAGGTTTCACGAAGTTGAAGAAAAATCTAGTTGGATAGTAGTGCAAAGAAGGAAGAAAAATGTAAAGTTTTCTAAGGTTGTTCCTAGTTCGAAAAAGGACTTGAATGATGTAAATTTTTTGTCTTCCTAACTTTGGTTACCTCTTGGGTAACTCTGAGCTATTCTATGTATGTAATAGACAAGTTTGTTTCTTGATAGTTTATTTTTGATCTATATGGGTTGGAGCCCTTGCCAACTTATATTGATAAAAACAATTAACTTATCACCACTTATAACCTAATCGTTATTTTTACTCCTTATATCTAAACTAATCTACATCCTAGATCTATATTTTACATGGATTCTCTATAACTATAGAGTTGAATTGCTTTGTATTGGTTTGTACATGAGTACCTAATCAGGCCTTCATTGTAAGGACTCATTCATGCATGCATTTGTCTTTATCTTCTTAGCTTCTCCCTAAGAATATATTAAGAAGGGTGTTAGAGTAATTAGGATATTTTATCTCGTTAAATATTAATTAGGTGCTTCAATTTCATTTTCACTTAGGCTAAACCGAGGTACTTTCTCCTTTTATTCAATTAGGCTAATAATAGCTTGTCTCATTCATTATGATTGTGACACTTGGCACTAGCTTGTAATATTTCTTTAGGTTTTTGCATCTAGGGTTTCGTTCATCCTTTTATAAGGATCCATTCATTCATTGTAATTGTATCTCTAATATTCTTGTGTGTAATCAATATACAATTCTCAGGTTGTTATGGAGTATATTATCTTTTCTTGATCTCTTTTGTGTGATAGTTGTTTTGCTTGCCGATGAATCTTCGCTTCTATTTTTGTATCATCAAATTATACAATTTTAATTTGGAATCTTCCCATTTCATGCTCCTACACCACTCTTGAAACTAGCTAAAGATAGGTGTCCATGTGAGACTAATAGCACACTTAGTTGAATCTAAACATGGAAGAACCTAGATTCTCCCTTATGGTACACCCAAGATGGAGGATATGTTCTTGTCATAGAATTTAATTCAAGAATTTTAATTTGAACCTTATTTTGGCTCCCATCGGGGTGTATGCGGGGTCCACAAGTTCTAATGCCCATTTTGATTTTTTTTGAATTTTGATAATTTTAAATGCCACCAAATTATATAATATTATATCCTAAGGTATATTACAAGCCATGCCAACATATTTGGCCTCATTTAAACAAAAAAATCCACCTAAAGAAAAAATTCCAACAATACATAAAAATGAAATATTTTTGGGTGTGCAATGTCACCTGACCCCCTGGATGCTCCTACATCAGTTGTTTGTAACAATCTAATAAGCTATGTTGCATCCAAAAAAATCTAGCATGCGAGAATGATTAATTTTTTTCTCCTTGAACCATCTTGGATGCATCAAAACAAACATAGGTCCTCATTGCCAAGTCCCAATGAATAGTTGACCATTCATGAGGGAAATGTAAATAGGGAATTCAATTAGGATAATAAGTTGTGTATTATACATTCTTTTTAACAATATTACTCAAAATAAAATAATTCAAAATATGAAGATCTCAACTCTTATTATGACTGTCTTGAGAATCAATTGCAAGGTTGACTAACATATATATACTAGCTTATTGACTTCTATAGAACAATGCAAACTCTAAATCTCTTCTAACATTCTACAAATTACAATCAAGCTATTATTCAATTTAAATTTATAAGTTCATATGAACCAAACTAAATTAATGATTAACATTCAATCTTCTTCAATACAAATATTGGTCACACTTCTTTAACTAAATTCAAACCTCAAACCAAAAATTAATAATAATAATATTTTTTTATTAGTACTTGTCATAGGCAATACTATTGCTTTCATTGAAGCTCAATTAATGAATTAGTTTGAATCAATCAAAAGTGATTATTATTTTTTCTTTAAAAAAACTTATTTTTTGTAAACTTGAGATTTATATTTTTAAATTTAAAATATTGTAAAAATTGTTTATCTACACTATGCTTGGTTTAAAAAATAGGAATGATAGAATATTATTTTTTGGATTTATTTGTATTTAAAAAATTGAAATATCTATTTTAAATAGCTTTTTTTATTTTTTATTATTTATAATATTGTAAATAAAATATTTTTTCTAAATAGACATATAAATTTTAATAATTACTTTTTTACCTTAAAATATACATAATAAAACCAATTATAAGGATTTGATTCAATTTAAATTAAATTAAATACAAATATTTCTATTAAGAAAAAACTAATTATTATATGTATTCTATATAATTATATTTTATTTATTTATTAAATCATTCTATTTTTTAATACTTTTTTAAAATCATAATTTTTTTAATCATTTTAATATATACAAAATAATTTAATAACTTTTAATCATAAATTTAAATATTTTTCTTTAAGTTATTCACAAAACGCCTATTTTCATTTTTAGAATTATTAATAGTTATTTTATTAGAATCAATTATAATTAATATTACATAAATATAAAAAACAATATAATATTATACTACAAATTAATTATTAAATTTGAGATTAATTTTATTATTATAATTATAGTTATAATTATATAGTTTTCAAAATTAAATTAAGATTATGCTTTTAAGAAAAATATATTTTTCATTATAAAATTTGTATTATATTATAGTTATTGTGCCAAAGGCATTCCTTATATGAAGTGAACCACCTACTTATTGATATAAATGGTTCAAAATTGCGGAGAATAATGCAAGACTACAAATTAATCTAAACTACTTAAATTTATATTAATTTTTTAAAAATGGTCTTTTATAATAAAAAAATAATAAATATACATTTTAATATTATTTATTAGAAAGAAAATATGTATAAAATAAAAAATCTATATTTTATTATTATCTACTTTTAATCAAAATTTCTCTTAATATTATTTCTTTTATTAGAATATTCTATCTTTTTCAAGTTTCATAAAAAAAATTAAAAAGAAAGAATCAATTTTATTAGTACTTGCGCAATACTTTTGCATTCACTTAAGGATAATTAATTGATTTATTGTCCCAATCAAAAGTGACTATTATTTTTGTTTTCAAATAAACTTGATTTTTATAAAGTTGAGATTTATATTTTTCAACTAGAAATTATTTATCTACAATATGATTGGATGAAAAAAATTGGTATTATAAGAGAAAATTTATAGGAATGATAGATTTTATAGGCTTTTATTATATTTATTTAAATTTAAAAAATATATGTCCATTTTAAATAGTTTTTGTTTTTTGTTTTTTATTTTTTATTTTTTATTGATAATCTTGTTTAAATAAAGTGATTTCTCTATATAAATATATATAAATTTTAATATATTTTTTATCATGGAAAATATAGGTAATAAAATAAGTTAACTATTGTATAGGGATTTGATTCAAGCCATTTAAGTTAAATAATTTAAAAATAAATAAATGCTTAATCTATTTCATTACATAACAAATATTTCTACTAGCATACCTATCTTTAGAGGAATGTAGGTAAAGTACGTCAAAAATATCATATTTGTTCATTATTTCACTTAAAAAATTATTATAGTATTATATTATAATTAATATTAAAATATTATAAGATATGATTATGTTTAAATATTTTAATATATTCTTATTATTATTATATTTTTTATGTTTTCATTAAATTCTTTACATAAGAAAATATACTTTAGTACTAAATTATTATTATATTATTATATTTTTATTAAACTCTGGATCAAAACAAAAAATATTATTAAGATTCATTGTTATTATTATATTATCATATCATGAGAAAAACTATGACAAGTATCACACTCACAATATAATAAACTGATTACAATGTTTAGGTCAGAGGCCAAGGAACTCACTACCCTTGAGTGGACTTGTAAAACTAAGGTGCACAACCTTAGGTCAAGATATAATAAGAACTTGCTAAAACTGGAGATTACTTCTTAGGGTAAGATACATGAGTTTTGATACAAAAACATCAGAAAGGTTGAATTGTAGAGAACCACATTCACTGAAATGTTTGTCACATTTCATTATTCAAAATACATCTCAAAATTCCTTCATCACTTCTCTTCTATACATACGAACCTCTATACTACTTCACATTTGCTTTGCACGATATATACAATTCATTCTTGTATCTACTGTCGCATGTTAAAATTCATCTTTATTCAATAAAAAACAAAGGGAAATTAGGAATCCCTATTCAATTAAATAATTTAAAACAAACATCAATGAAAATAGATGCATAATAAAATAATTCTAAACAATGTAGAACTCCCTATTATGCATCATGGCTTCCATTGCTCTTCTTCTCTTTGTGCTATGGAGGCTCTTGCAAGTGACACAAAGATTCAAAGTTCATGATTGTTGAAAATGGCAATTGAATGCTCAATTTATAGATAATTGGATGCAAATTGAATGAGAGGTGGAACTCAGGTGAGCTCACATGCTGATTAATAGTTGAACTGCTAATTTGGGGGCGGAACATAATAAATTGAATAGATTAAATGAGTCAACTGTTTGAGAAAAAGTTGATTGAAAGATGAAAAAGGGTTATTGGAGGAAATAGAGAGGAGGAAATAGTTAACTGATTGAAAGTTGATTGAGAGCTTTATTTAGAAAAAGCTAACTAAAAGATAGAAATAGAGACTGAAGAGATAATTGAATTAATTAATTTAGCATGTTCTTGCACTTTAACTTGGATTTTCAATTTAATCTTTGCATGAGATTTAATTCAAATATTGAATTTATTTTAAATTCAATTTATTATTTGAATATATTTAGAACTTGACTTTGATTTTCAATTTGATTTTTGAAATCATGCACATTTATTCGAAATTAGGAGAAATTACAAGAATTCATGAAATTAAATGAAATGAGAAGAATTATGAAATTAATTGAAATTAGAATAATTTAAATTAAATTAGAATTTGGGGATTTGGAATTGAAGAGTTAATTAGCTAATTAAATAATTTCAAGAAACTATTTAATTATTTAGAAATTGAATTTAATTAAATAATAAATATTATTTAAATTAAAGATTCAAATCATAATTAATTAAATAATAAATATTTAATTAATATTTAGAAAAAGGTTAATGATTAATTGATTAGAAATATAAATTGAAAATGGAATTTATTTAAATAATAAAGATTATTTAAGTTGAGGATTAAAAATCATAATTTTTTTGAATAAAAAGGGTAAAAACATTATTGAAAATAAAAAAAAAGCATTACACAGAGAACCAGAGCCCCAAGGCCCCAGAGAAAACAACCAACCCAAACACAAATCAGCCAGCTTCGAAACCATCCATGTCCTCAGTGAAAATCTTCTACAATTCCTGACAGTAGTCCCCAGAGAGATGCTTCCAACCTTCCACTTTCCAATCACTATCATGATCCGAGGCCTACTTGGCCAAGCAGTTCGCCACTCCGTTCCATTCACGAGGAATATGGATGAAGGACACCTGCTCCATTAAAGAGCTAATTTGGAGAATTTGTTGAGCAATCCCTACCAACTTCCACTGAATCCCACTCACCTTCTGCTCAGACAACAAGTTAACAACAATTTGTGAATCCAATTCACAAATCACCTTCCTACAACCCAATACCAAAGCCCGCTCCAGTGCATAAAGAATTGCAAAACCCTCCATAAAATTATTAGACTGCCATCCTTTATGCACCGAAAAGAAGAAAACAACCTCCCCCCTGCTATTCCGGCCAACAGCCCCTACGCCAGCAGGGCCTGGGTTACCCCTAGATGAGCCATCAATGTTAATCTTGATAAACTCATCCTGAGGGGGTATCCACCTTCCCACCCTTTCCACCTTCTTAATAGCCTGTCTACCTCTCCTGACACAAGCAGAGGTTGGAGATAACTCCTGCAATCCAAGCCTACTCACAATATCTACCTCATCTCTACCCAGCAGGAAATTCACCTCACACTTAGCTTCCACTGTCTCCTGAATCATAACAGTGATCCTATTCCAAACTTGTTGAACAAACAATTTGGCCTCACGAAAAATCCTCCTGTTCCTTTCAAGCCAAATCTGCCACAGAATGAAAATGGGCCCAATATACCAGACAGTCTGGAGGAAGGAGGACGGAATAGGAGGTCTGCCCAAACTGCTCCAAAATTCCACCAGAGAATCTGCATGGACACAAGGATGCTTCGACACCCCCCACCAATAGTGCCAAATAAGCATAGAGAAGGGGCATATGAAGAATAGATGAGAGGAATCTTCCTCTCTGTTACCACACAAAACATAGATAGAAGGCCCCAAGAATCCCTGCTTGCGGATATTGTCCCAAGTAAGACACCTATTCCAAGCTAAAGTTCAAGCAAAGCAGTTACACTTCGGCCAAGAAGCATTATTCCACACCTGTTTCCACCAGTTCACTTCTCTTCCCTCAAGTCTTCGGCTCATCAATTCCTAGTAACCATTAGCCACATAAAAAATGCCCTTAGGATTTGGAGACCAAGCAAGCCCATCCCTACCCTTAAGAGAGCTACAATGTCTATTCGCCAAAATGCCCTACAGCTTAGCACATTCTTCCTCCATCTCAACCATTGGCCACTCATTAGGATTCTTCCACCACTCCAAATCCAGCTGACCGCACCTATAGACAACCTTAAAATCACTCACCCTTGACCATCCGGCATCCAAAAACCTCTGGCCCAGGTTTCCAAGGTTTGGAAATTGATCAAGGATGGGAGGGTATCCATCCCAAGAGTCATTCCAGAAAAGGACCTCTTCCCCCCTTTTGCAAATCCAAAAAAGCCCTGCCTTAATGAGAGAAGCCCCCCTCTTTAGCGTGTACCAGATCAATGAGCCCTTTCCTTCAAGCGGATATCTAGGGATTTCCTCCAACGGGATCCTCTGCATATATTTGTTGGCCAGAATCCTGGCCCAACCTCGATCTTGCTCAACACACCACCTCCAGTACAATTTAGCTGCAAGTGCCTCCCCAAAAAGAATAGACTGCCTTAACCCAAGCCCTCTCAACTGCTTCGGGCTACACATCAGGTCCCAATTGACTAGACTCCACTTGGAAGAGGAGAGATTTCCTGCCCATAAGAATTGCCTAGCCAGAGAGTCCAAACCCTTCAAGAACCACTTAGGAGCCACCTAAAGCATACATTGATAGGTCGGCAGAGCCTGAACCACCGACTTAATCAGTTGAACCCTCCCCGCAAAGGATAACCATCTATGAGTCCAGTGATCAACCTTCGATCAGAATTTATCCAAGATTCCCTGCCACGACTCCCTAGGAGGGTTGCCAGGAGAGATAGGAATTCCTAAATAGGTCAAGGGCAGGGAGCCAATTTGGAATCTCAATATAAAAGCAATCCTCCTTTGAATAGATTCAGGAGTGTTGAAAAAGAGGATAGAAGACTTATCCTCATTAATCAACTAGCCAGACGCCGCAAGATAAACATCCAGGACTTTACGCATATTAGAAGCTTCGTTGATCTGAGCTAGCCCCATAAGGGCTGTATCATCCACAAACTGCAAGTGAGACTGCAGTTGCAAGTCATTACCCCAACTCCAACCTTGAATATTACCCAGGCCCACATTATGCTTAATCAATCTCCCCATACCCTCAGCAAGAAGAATGAATAAATAAGGGGAGAGGGGATCCCCCTGGCAGAGACCCCTAGAAGCACTGAACAGCTCAGTATGGTCCCCATTGATAAGCATCGAGAAAGAGGTGGACGTAACACAACTCATAACCCACTAGATCCACTCGTCAGCAAAACCAAAAGCCGTGAGGATCTTCTGAAGGAAGGACCACCGAACTCTATCGTATGCCTTAGCCATATCCAACTTGATAAACATAGCCTTTTCCTTGGAGGTTGCCATAGAGTGAATGGTCTCCGTAGCAATGACCACCCCATCTAGAATTTGGCAGCCTTCCACAGACCCGCTCTGCAACTCCGAAATAACATTCCCCAGGCACTTCTTCAATCTATCTGCTATCAGTTTAGAGATGATCTTATAAATCACATTGCAGAGAGAGATAGGGCGGAACTGGCCTAACCGATCAGCCCCTTCACACTTGGGGATTAAAGCAATGAAGGTCACATTCAAAGCCCTAAGCATCTGCTTATTTATCTAGGACTCCTAGACAATATCCAATAGATCTAGCTTAATAATATCCCATAACTCTTGAAAGAATTCAGCCAGGAACCCATCTGGTCTAGGAGCCTTCCCTTTCCTCATGTGGAAGACAATCCTCTGAAGTTCTTCCATCAAGATAGGACGCAAAAGCTGCTCATTCATCTCCCTTGAGATAAGAGAAGGGATGCAAGCCAGAACCAGATTCTCCTCCACTGTTTCCCCCTGAGATTCTTCCCTAAAGAGGAACTGGAAAAACTGAAGAGACTCCCTAGACATCTCCTGCAAGGATAAGAACTGCTCACCTCTATCATTAACCAGAACAGGAATGGAATTTCCATGTCTCCTTACTTTCACAAAGTTGAAGAAGAAAGCAGTATTCTTGTCCCCCTCCTTCAGCCAATCAATGCGAGCTCTCTGCTTCCAATAAATTTCTTCCCTAATCTCCCATTCCTCGACCACCTTGACAGCCTTGTCTTCCTCTCTAAGCAATTCCTCCGACAACCCATGCTCTCTGATTTCCCTGGTGATCTCATTCAACACAATTTGGGCAGCTTTCTTCTCATGAAAGATGTTCCCAAACCCTTGACGGTTCCACTGTTTAAGCTGACGCTTAACAAATTGCAACTGCTTGGTAAAGGAGAACATGGTAGTGCCAAAGGCCGGCCTGCCTTTCCTCCACAAGTCCATGACAAGAACCTGCAAAGAAGGGTCCCGAAGCCACATAAGTTGAAATTTGAATGAAGGCGAGCGGGCAACCCGAGCCGAAGATGAAACCAACTTGATGGGCCAATGATCCGGCCTGCTCCAGTCAAGAATCTCAGAAAATGTGGACCACCCCCCGCCAATCCAAAAGCAAGAAACCAGATTTATGATCCAACCGTTCAGTAATCCAATTCTCTCCCACCCTCCTGTTGTTCCAAGTGAACAAGCCATTGCTAGGCTTGATGTCAACTAGCTATAGCAGGGAGATACTATCTTGAAAAAGGACAGAAGAAGGTTCCAACCGCATTACACCCCCTTCTTCTCTCTCAACTCCAGAATGGCATTGAAGTCTCTTGCCATAATCCAAAGATGAAAAGGGGCCAACCTTCGCATACCAGCAACATGAGACCATAAGTTTTGCTTACCCTAAAGATCAGTGGGAGCATAGATATTTGAAAACAAGATGAATTCCCTAGTCTCGACACTAGATAGCACCCCGGATAATGAGGATCTGGAGGTGGCCCACCAGATAGGGCGAAGCCTTAAAGGGTTCCAAAGACAGGCCACCCCTCCCGAGGGACCAGCTGCCCCAACACACTGACACTCACCTCGTCCCCACAGCTTTGGCACAAGACCCATCATACTCTCCACTGAAATTTTAGTCTCTTCCAAGAAAAGGACATCAGGTGAATGATTCCTAATCAAATCCCAAACAACTTTTTGTCTAGGGTCGTTGTTCAAGCCCCTTACATTCCATGAGAGTACAATCATTTGGGAGGGTTGGAAAAGTGAGAATCCAAAGTCTTTACTGACCCTGACTCAACCAAATTCTCTCCCATCATTTTGATTTTATCCAAATCCTTCTTTCTACCAGCCTTTGAGATTTTTTCTGAAGCACTTTTCTTAATATCTTTTTGATGAAGACCCAGGTGAATAGAAGACTTACTAGTCTTAGCTCCAGCCGGTTCCAATTTCAGAGCTATCGGGGACCCCTCCCCCCCACCCAAATTCACCTCCGAACCAGGAATGAGTCCCAACTCGACCCCTACAACCTGCTCCATCTCCATTTGTTGGCTTCCAGTCACTAACAAGGCCTGGGAAAAGTCCTCCATAACTCTTTCTGGAGCACCCCCTGAAGACCCCTGATCCAAAGGGGTTAACCTCGGATTCACTTCCTATTGGCTGAGGTCGTCCAACGCTTCAAATCTATTAAAGGTATCCTCCTCCTATCTCTCCTGAAGGGACCTCTTCTAGCCTCGATTTTTGTTCCTTGTCTTAACTGAAACAAAACCCTGAGCACCCACAACATCAGCCACCATAGCACTTTTTCCTTTATTAGCCCTATCTTGACTTTGGGCCGGTTATTGAGGTTGGTGCACCACTGGTTTATATCTAGGGAATTTACATTGTAAATGACCATACTCATGACATAGATGACAACGAAAAGGTAAAGTCTCATAGTCTAGCTGTTGAACCCATGAGTAAGAACCCGCACACATATCTATAACATCTGTAATGGTTTACTAAGATCAATTTCAACACAAATGCGTGCAAAGTTCGTTACCTTTCTCCCTAGGGTTTGCAATCAAGATCCCACTGGTTTCCCCAGCAGTGCAACTAGCATCTGTAACACCTCCTCTCAACAGCATTCCACTAGAAGACGTGGTAAATGAACCCATACAGGAACCCTGTTTGGGAGCTCCTCCAAAGGGTTAAACCCTGCATGCCAAGGTTTGATGAAAAACCCCACCTGGTTGTAAAAATACGGACCTCCTTCAAAAACCCTATTGTGGTCCTCCATACAGTTGAAAGTAACCAAGAAATAGTTGTTCGCCTGCAACATAATCTCCATTCCCCCATCTGGTGCTCAAGACCTCTACGCCTAGTTTTCCAAGAACTGCAGGGAGACCCTCATTCCCAAAAATTTGCAATAGAGTGAGTGTTTTGAAAAGTACTGAATGTCTTTAGCTATCATCTCTGGAGGAATAACCAGCTTCAGCCTTTCACTGCATCTCTCTAGACACCCATTAATCTTTGTAAGGCGAGAACTACCAGTACTTCCAAACCCCGGTTCTGAGGAGAATAGATTATTGGAAAATGTCTTCATATTCTGAGGTGGGGGTTTAGAACCCACCGCAACACAAAAGTCCATGGCTAGAGCCACCTGAGAGGCCTCACCACCAAAACCCGACATCGGAGCTCAAAAAGATTTAAAAGGTGACAAAGGGCAACCAAGGACCCCAACCCGAGGAGCCCCTTGAGATAGCACTGCCCCTAAGGCTCCCCCCCTTCCAAGCTCCTCTGAAAGATGACACCAAATAGACCCCCCAAACCCATAGGAGCCCCACCGGAAGCCCACTGCCTACAGCAGTCCGGAGCCCTTCCTCCCGCACAGCCAACCCTTACTCCCGCGCAGCCAATCCTCCCCCCGAAGACCGGCGAAGCAGCCCTATCCCCCCAGCCGCTCCCAACCCGCCGCTCTCCCCCGACACCCTTCACTTCCCTCCCCCTCTGCACCTGCAACAAGAACCTCTTGCGAGCT
Source organism: Cryptomeria japonica (assembly GCF_030272615.1). Classification (NCBI taxonomy): domain Eukaryota; kingdom Viridiplantae; phylum Streptophyta; class Pinopsida; order Cupressales; family Cupressaceae; genus Cryptomeria; species Cryptomeria japonica. Next base: position 614,099,367 of record NC_081408.1, on the reverse strand, counting down.
AGGGCTTCGAAACCCTAGCTCGGCCGCTCAAAGTCCTTTGCACACACGCCATCGAAATCCCTTCCAGATTTCATTTTCGATAATCCTAAAAATCATAATTAATTAAATAATAAATATTTAATTAATCATTAGAAAATGGTTTAAATGATTAAATGATGATATAATTGAAATTGGAATAATTAGTAAGATGATGAGGAAATATGAAATTAGAAGAATAAGATTAATTAATTTAATTAAATAATTAAAAAATTATTTAATCAACTAGAGGAATAATTAGCACATGATCAATGAGACATTTTTAGGTGTCTACATTTGCCCCTCTTTGAGACAAAGTCGAAACGACGTTGTTTCAAAGAAAACAAAAATATTCCTACCCTAGTATGCCTCGGTAACATTGTATAGTATAAATATGCCCCCTCCGAAAAGCTCGTCGAAAAATTTAGAAATTGAGACCATATTTTCGATATCAGTATAATGAGCAATTGTGTGAAGTTTCATGCAATTTTGAGATCATTTGAGTAGCTTACAATTTGTTTGAAGTTGACAGGGACCACGGGCGTCAGAGTGGAAAATACCCTAATTTTGAGCTACAAATAGAGAGTTTGGCCTTTCATTTGCTCATTTGCATTGTTTTGAGTTCTTGGAGATCTTTGTGAGTCGTTTGCTTTCCTGTGAGTATTTGATCATCATGGTTGGCTATAGGGAACGAGTGCACTTGTCTGACCGAGTACATTCTTAACAGAGACCTCTGGGGATTGGCGGCATGGTATGTTTCCAAATTTTTTGCTTAATTTTTTGCCTATTTTTGTAATTTTTGAAAAAAAATTCAAGGATTTAAGTTTTATTCATCATGCATACGCCTGTCGATTTTCACGCATTAGCATTAAGTGTCATGCAAATGTCTTAAGTGTACTGTAAGAGCTTAAGTGTTACACATAGATGCTTAGTGTGATGCATTCGTTTATCTATTTATGCATTAGCTCATATGTTCATGCATACATGTTAAATGTCACGCATAAGAATTAAATGTAACGCATTAGTGTATAATGTAACGCATAAGTGTTAAACATTACACATTCATTGTATATTGAAGGTTTTTGTCATGCGTATGATCATTTTTTGTAATCACATTATCCGATATCTGACATTTTCAATATTTTCTCTATGTAGGAGAATATTAGCGTGTTATAATGCCGACAGAGTAGACCCAGTGCACTTGATCTTCGAGCCGAGTTACTTGATGAAGAGATTGCACATATCCGACATCTGGGATTATATCATGTTTTACATTTGCTAGAGGTTATGGCCAACAGGGCCCTGATTATAACATTAGTAGAGCGGTGGCATTCTGAGACATGTACCTTTCATCTTCTTACTATTGAGGTGTCCATTAGCCTAGAGGATGTTTGGCGTATACTGCATATTCCCATCCATGGTGCGAGAGTTGTATATGATCCAGACGATGGCGTCGTTGGACTATGTTCTCTTTTTTAGTATGAGGAGCATGATTACAGATCAGTGGTCATTATGATATCCCTTGGGCTTTCTTAGACTATGATGATCTTACTATAGTATTGTGCAGTATCGTAGGTGGTTTGTTGATTCCTAATAGCCTAGGCCATGGCTTTCTAGTTGGATGGGGAAGAGTGCTCCATGATATGATTGTTCATCGTCGAGTATATGCTTGGGGTCCTTGTCTATTAGCCATGGTTTATTATCAGATGCACAATATTGTATACCTGGGATACCGATCGATCAGTTGTGGTGTGACATTGCTCCAGACATGGGCGTGGGAGCATATTTCTATCTTGAGGCTAGTTATTCATGTTGACTTGCAGCCTGAGGAGCCATATACATACAGATATACACCTGGTATTAGACACAGGAGTTTGGGTAACACCTTGTACTGGCAACATCAGCTTGATATCTTGCAGCATTTTATTTGGAGACCATATTTAGATTGCCCTGGTTGGGCAGATGATGCACAACACTTGCCTTTCTGCAGACAACAGAGATATCTTATTGGGAGGGTTGTTGAGACGTAGAGGATTATTGAGATGTCTCTTCGAGGATGGGTACTCAGACAGTTTGGGGAGATATAGGTGACACCTGTTGTTACAACGTACTTTTCTCATGTTTCTCGTGAGGTTTCTGATTGGGGTGTGTGCATACAACCACATATGGCGGCTACCGAGTTTGATTCTCTTTAGGCATTACCATGGGGTTGGAGTGTAGGTGCAGTAGATCCAGGGACTAGTCCTAAGTATGATGCATGGTGGGCTAGACATAGGCCTATTCCACTTACTGATTTGATTGTTCCGATCACAGTGTAATAGATACAACATCCTAGATAGCTACTAAGGATTGACATGGGGGAGAGGAGGGGAGATGACAGAGGAGAGGAGGGTAGAGGGGGAGAGGAGGGTGAAGGAGGAGATGAGGGAGGAGAGGAGGACGTATAAATTGGTGGAGACACCGAGTCTATGAGTAGTAGAGATGACGACGATTCTTTGAAGTCATCGAGTAGTGAGGACGGGGATGATGATGATATGTCGGAGCTAGAGGAAGTTCTTGCCACAGAGGAGGGAGGAGGAGGACAGGGTGGTGATGGAGATGATGGTGATCCACAGATTCTTAGAGCGCGGATTCAGAGTCTAGAGGACGAGGTTGCCAGACTTAGGAAACAATGAGATGCTGAGCGGGAGGCATTCCACAAAGGCTATGGTGCATTAGAGACTGAGAGAGATCATCTCCAGAGGGAGAGAGATGAGGCAGTTAGGAGAGATCAGATCACGATGGATGCATATGATGAGTTATTTGGGCTAGTGACAGATGCACATAGCCAGGTAGATAGATATTTTGCTACTACATAGGAGGCTATTTATTATCAGTGGGCTTATGAGAGAGCTATTCCTGAGGGTGAGAGGGAGCCTAGTTTTAGTGCTTTTATGGGGAGAAGATTGATTCAATCTACATCTCAATAGTCTAGTAGTGGAGGAGTCATGGGTCCACCTCGACATCCTGGGGTAGGATCTAGTGGACAGGATCCACCTATTGACAGAGGCAGTGTGGGTCGAGACACTGAGATCATGTTATCCGAGTCTTCGGGCCTATTTTATGATTATTGTATTCGCACACATTACCATTTTTGAGTTATATATATGATATGCAGTTTTTTAGCGGTGATCTATTATGCTTTGTTTTTCATGTATGTGTTATGATACTATGAGTTATGCAATGCATGTCTATATGATTTATAAATGATGTTTATGAGTGCAATGGTTTCTACATGATTTATGATGTAATGATGTAATGATGAATGAATGGTTTAATTCTTTCTATATGATTTATGATGTGATGATTAATGAATGGTTTAATGCTTTCTATATGATTTATGAATGATTTTTATGAATAGCGGCCATTAAATGCAACTTAAAGCTATATGGATGCAACTTTTGTTTTGTATGATAATGCCAGAATAGAGCCTCACTGGCAGCAAGATTTTAGAGCTCCAACGAGGTTATAGACTATATTTTCTCAAATATTGCTCTATTTCCAATAGGCATCCATAGCCCTGATGGAGTTACTCGCATGTTCCCATAGTCAAGCTTTTTGTTGCACTTTGTATGCATGATATTTTAGTTATATATCATTTCTCTTTTGCGTTGAGATGGATATTTGGCATAGCACTTTTTCTTTTTCTTTTCTTGCCTTGAATTGTAAGTAATGAAACCTACTTGGGTGTGACAATTACAGTGGCACTGAAGTAATATTTTTAGATTTTTCACTAGTCATATGATCAACTAGGTGTCTCAAATGAATTTAGAGATTTTGTTAATGTGTTTGAGAGATAACAATTGATAGATTTTGGGTCAACAAGTCTCAAATAGTGAAATCACTAGCCAACCATAAGTAAAGCATCGCCACAGGGTAATGTTGAAAATGAATGACCTTAGGACCTCAAAGAGTTCATGTCCGAGTATCTAAGAAAGGAGACGACCCTTGTTTCTCTTGAAAAACAAATGATAAACTTGGACAATTACCTTGTTTTATTAATGCTTATATATGCCATGAAATTTGTGAATGTGATGCATTTGAAAAAGAAATTATATAGGATGCAATGCTTTGAATAAAATGAGATGCAATGCAGAAAGAAAAAACCTAAGCTAACCCATCCCTTAGATATAATATCATTTAAGGTGCATGTTGTTCATAGGGTCAGTGAGTGGATCTCCCTCCATGGTAACCAAATTGTATGCTCCATTTATGATAACCCTTGTTATGATAAAAGGGCCTAGCCAGTTAGGGTCAAACTTCCCTGGCTTTTCTCGTTCCGCTAGGTTCCTTTGGTTCTCCTTGAGAACTAGGTCTCCCACTTCAAAATTCCTTGGGCGTATGTGTTTATTCTAACTCCTTCTCAATCTATTTTGGTAACCTTGCAAATGATTTAAAGTAGTTTGTCTCTTTTCATCAAGCGTTTCAAGCTCTTGTAATCTTGCAACCTAATAGTCTTCCTCTGATATGATGTTTTTTAAGGAGACTCTTAAAGATGGTAGTTCTATTTCAATAGGTAGTATTGCTTTTGTACCATAGACCAAGGAATATGGTGTTGCTCCTATAGGAGTGTGTACTCCTATTCTATAAGCCCAAAGAGTGGAATTTAACTAGAGATGCCAGTCTCATCCTGCATCAGTGATAACTTTCTTCAGGATCTTCAATATTGTCTAGTTTGTTGCCTCTGCTTGTCCATTGATTTGCGGATAATTTGGTGTTACAAATCTTTGTTGTATTTAAAATTTTTCACACAATTCTCTCATTTCTTGATTTTTGAATGGACTTCCATTGTCTGTCACTATGCACATTGGAATCCCATACCGAAAGATAATGTAATTAGGCATGAATTTTGCAATTTTATTACCACTGGTGTATGTAAGGGGGATTGCCTCTACCCATTTAGTAAAATTTTCAGTAGCTGTTAAGATGAATTTGTGCCCATTAGAAGAAGTAGGATTAACTTTACCAACTATATCTAACCCCCATTGTGAAAATGGCCATGGTGATGTAATAGGTTGAAGATCTTGTGCCGGTGCATGAATGAGGTCTCCATGCATTTGACATTGTTTACCTTTTTGTACATATTTATCGGCATCCTTTTCCATAGTTGGCCAATAGTATCCACTTCTTAACAATTTCTTTGATAGTGGCAGGCCACTTTGATGTGCCCCACAAATTCCATCACGTACCTCCTTTAGGGCAAGTTGCACTTCTTCTTCATCAAGACATCGGAGAAGGGTTCCATCAAAGCCCTTTCTATACATTGTGTCAACAATAATAGTGTGTCTGGATGCCTGATGAATAAGAGTTTTATTTTTATTTCTAGACAAATCAAGAGACATATACTGAGTATGTAAGTATGTGTATATCTCATTATAACATGGGGATTCAAGACCCACAATTACACATACATATTTTGATGAGGAAATCTCATATGTCGGTATCATCAATTATTCTATAATAAACTCAAACTGAGTTTCATTATTAGGCATATTTAGTATAGACCCTACTATAGCCATGACATCGGTTGCCTTGTTATGTATCCTTTGAATCTGTTCAAAAGTGATGTTACTAAAATGTTCTTTGTAATCTTATACTATTTGTTTATAAGGCATCAATTTATCATATTTTGTGTTATAATCATCATTGACTTAATTTATGATTAGTTGTGAGTCATCGTAGACTTATAATTGTTTTATCCTACATTGTACATTGGTAGGAAGACCTATGATGAGAGCTTCATATTCAACAATATTGTTCGTACAAGGAAAATTTATTCTGAATGACTTAGAGATAGAATCACCTTGAGGGGTGATGAAAAGAATGCCAGCTCCAGCTCCATGTTTTCTATAGGACCCATCAAAGTATAATTTTCACATGGTATATGTTGTCAATGTAAACACAAATTCATCAGGAAAATCTATTAGTAGTGTGTGGTTGTCTTGCAAGGGAGCCTCTGGTAACTGATCTTCTATAATCTGCCCTTTGATTGCCTTTCTGTCCACATACTCTATATCAAACTCACTTAAAATCATGACCCACTTAGCCAATCTTCTAGTCAATGTTGCTTTGTTTAACAAATATTTGAGTGGATCAAAACGTGCGATGAGTTGGACTTTGTGACTCAACATATAATGTCTAAATTTCTAAGATGCAAAGATCACTGCTAGACATGCTCGTTCTATAGGAGTTTAATTAATCTCATATCCAATTAGGGTTCTACTTATATAGTAGATAGCTCTTTCCTTTCCTTGATATTCATGTTGTGCCAACAAGGCTCCTAAAGATAAGTTTGTTGTTGATATATATAGTAATAGGGACTTTCCTTGAGTATGTGGAACTAATACTGGAGTATTCAGAAGATAATCCTTTAAATTTTGAAAATCTTCTTGGCACTGTTCTGTCCATTTGAAGGTAACTCCTTTTTTGGGTAAATACTGAAATGGATGGCATTTAGCTGCTAGTTGTGCTATGAACCTTCTTATAGACTGTAGCCTTCCTTGTAACCCTCTTAACTGCTTAAGTGTTGATGGAGGTTGCATATCCATGATTGCTTTGACCTTTATAGGATCTACTTCAATTCCTCTGTTAGACACAATAAATCCTAAATGTTTTCCTATTGTTACACCAAACACACTTTTTGGGGTTTAACCTGACATTGTACTACTCAAATCGATCAAATATCTTTGCAAGACTTCAAGGTGATCTTCTCTTCTTTGTGATTTAGCCAGTAGATCATCTAGATAGTCTTCCGTGATATTATGGATCATGTCATGAAATAGTGTCGTCATAGGCCTTTGATATGTTGCTTTTGCATTCTTAAGACCAAACAACATGACATTCCATTAGTATGCTCCCCATGGACAGGTAAATATCATCTTGTGTTGATCTTCTGGTGCAATCCTGATCTAGTTATATCCTGTGAAACCATCCCTTAATGAAAGCATTTCATTCCCAACGTTTAAGTCAACTATCATGTCTATGTTGGGTAATGGGAAATCATCCTTAGGACAAGCATTGTTTAAATCTTGAAAGTCGGTACAGTTTCTTACGCCCCCGGTGGGCTTAGTCACAGGTACCAGATTGGATATCCATTCTGCATAGTCAATAGGTCGAATGAAGCCCACATCCAGAAGCTTTTAGAGTTCTATTTTGACCAGTAATGCAATCTATGGATACATATTTCTTAGATTTTGTTTGTATGGTTTTATTCCTTGTAGCAATGGTAAATGATGTAACACCAATTCTGGATCTAGGTCTAGCATATCAACATAGGACCAAGCAAAATTGATAGGACGTTGTTTGAAAAACTGTATGAATTTGTCCTTTTCTTCCTAGTTTAATGATTTTGCTAAGCGGATATTATGCACAACTTCTCCTTCTGCTATATTGACTTCTTCAGTTTCTTCCATGAGTAATGTTGAATTCTCTTTTTCAATAGGGAGATTGTCTAACTCACTCTTGCCATTGTGATCACTTTGATCCATATCTTCTATCACAAAGGCACTTGCCTCTCCAAAGTATGATATTCTATCCAGGTCTATAGTAAATCTTGCCTTGTGATCACCTTGTGGAAACTCTTCTCTGACACCAAGGAATTTTGCAATAGCTTCATCATTCTCAAACCAATCTAGACTTGGTTTTCCCTCTCATCCCCAATCAATCAAATGTGAGTGTACAAGGGGTAATTCATTGCTCCCTTCTATTGTAACAAATTCTGATAACATACATACCTATTTATTTGAGTGGCTTGATATATTTTTATCATCGATAGGAAATTTGTGGTTGTCTATCATGTTTATTGTTCATGGGTTGGAATCATGATCATATAGGAATTCATATCATGAGAATCTGTCTCACTTTCTATATATGTTTTAGCTTCTAAGGTTGTATCACTTATCTCCTCTTGTACTTGCATATGTTTTTTTTGTAGATTCGTGGGTCTCCTTTGTATGGGGGTTACCCTTCTTAAACCTGGTGTAAGTCATTTTAGTCTTTCTTCGTTTGATTCATTCGGTGGAGCTTGAGTTGTTTCCCTTAGAAAAATCATTGACAACAACCAAGGGTTAGGCTCAGTTATTGGTGCTAAGCCTATGTCTGTTACCATATTTGCTTGTGCGGATGTTTCAAATATTGTATTGTTGGGTAACTCAGTGCTAGGTTCTTGTAGAAGTTGTCTCATATCTTCACCATCTAATTCCATACTAGGAGATGTTGGTACTTTCTTGCTTGTCTGAGATGAAGAAGGAAATGCTCATTTTGACAACTGACTTTGAGATATGTACTCTGACGGTAGCCTTGGTCTGTTCAGTATATCTAGTGTACATTATCTTGCTTCTATTATATTTGGTATGTTTATATCCTAACCCTTGATTCTTTGGATTTTTGTTTGGTACAACGGGTTCTAATCTTCCTTGCTTTTGTAATCCCAAGTACCATCATACCCATGTTTTTGTAGCATCTTGAATCCATTTCCATACTAATCTAAAGGTAACCTGGGTATTGGCATGTCACCTTGTTCTCTGTATATCCAACCATTGACATCGTCATTCAGAGATTCTTCTTGTAAATCTCCCCATCTAATGAAAGAGCATGAATCTGAGTATCTGACTATTTCTTTTCCTTTGTCTTATTTCATTACTATGTTTTGAGGCTTCCAAAAAGACCTAGGAGAAAGAGATAATTGTTTTCCATTTGAGGTACTTGAAATAGATTATTCCCCACAACCAACATCCTTAATCTCCAAAGAAGATGTTGTAGGCACATTCTTCTATATTTCTGTGATCGTTAATGACTCCATTTGTGTAGTGAAGGGTGCTTCTTGATTAATGGGTACCTGGTTATTTACACTTTCCTTTAAGTGATTACAGTGTTGGAATGAATTTGGATCACCCTTTATGGTGATTTTAATGCCATTGTACAAGAATTTAACACATTGATGAAATGTTGATGGTACAACTTGCATGGTATGAATCCATGGGCGGCCCAATAACATGTTGTACCCTATTTCTCTGTCCAACACTCAGAAAGTAACCTCTATTGTTATAGGTCATACTTGCACTAGTAGCATAACTATACCTTTTGACAGACGTTCTTCATCATCATATGCTTTGATGTTTATTCTTTTTGAAGGATCAATGTGAAGCTCAGAACATCCCAATGCCTTAACCAACTTTATTGTACAAATGTTGAGACCAGCTCCTCCATCTATAAGTACTCTTTTGATTCTTCTCTTATGTATGTAAGCTTCTAGATGTAGCGGGTCATTATGGAGAAGTCTATCACTGGGAATATCATGTTCTATGAATGCAATACGGATACCATTTGCCAAATTCCCCACCATGGATTGGAAGGCATTTTCATCTATATCTCTATCAACTACTGAATCTTGAAGTGCTTTGTCCAGGATAGCTTCATGAGTTAGTGATATACACAATAGTTCAAAGAGTGATATTCATGTTGGGTTTTTCTTGAGTTGTTCAATAATATTATAGGTCCCTACTGCTAATGGTGGGTTTGATGGTACTCCTTGTAAAGTTACTTTAGATCTGCGAGTAACTACTACACAGTCTCTATCTCTGGGAGTTATTATGATTGTAGCCACTATATCATCTCTTGTGAGGGAATTGTCTATAACATATGTTGTGTTATCAAGGTTTATTTCATATCCCTTCCTATATCATCATGTGAAAGTCTAATATCCATGATATGTGCTATAAGTTCATCTTCAAACCATCATGAATGAAATGGTTCTTCATGCCCCCAGTCCATAAGACAGAGATTCTTGTCTTCATCATATTTTGGTGCTTCTGACATCATGCAAATTTGGTTATCATAGTTTTTAGTCTCTTGATATTGCTCATCATTATCAAGTGCTTCTCGTGAATCATCTTTTACTACATCTCCTGAGCTAATGGCATGAATAGTATAGTCATACAAGACTTTTATGTAGTTAGTTGTATTGTCTTGTGTTCCCAATGTAGATGCCTTCCCTTTATCATGTTTGAAAAATGGATCCTTAAAGATGGTATGATTTGTGTTTGTTGAAGTTTTGTTGGTATCAGTTGTGATATCACCTTGATCGATCATGTCTTGGATTAAGTTTTTCAATTTATAGCAACTTGCAGTTTTGTGACCTTTAGTACGATGATATTCACAGAAATCACTATCATTCCACCATGTAGGTTTGAAAGGACCTTGTTCATATATTCTTACTTCTAGCAAAGTGATCATGTTTATTTGTATCAACTTTTTTAACGCTGATTCAATAGGTTCCCTAGACGTGTGTAATTCATTTTTGGAGCATTTACCCTTGGGAACTTTGTGTTTGTAGTTTGTGCAATGTTTACATTGGTCGATACAGTGTTATTCTTTGTATGCGGACTAAATGATTGACTTGGTCCTTGTAAAGATGAATTCGGTTGAGTTTTGTTCACTATACGGGCATCTACAACACCATCATTGGTCAAATTTTTTTTTTTGACCAAACTTTGGATTTATCATTGTTGTTGTTATTGCCATATTTTATGAGACCTTGTTCTACTAGTCTTTTCTCACACTTTAAGGCTTTTTCAATGATTTATTTAAATATGGTCAAACATTGCATTTGTATCAGGTACTTGATTTTAGGGATTAAGTTTTCTATGAACATGTCAACTTGCTCCATTTCGGGTATAATAGTCTTATACCTTCTATATAGAGCTCTCCATCTTTGTATGAAGGACATGAATGTTTCATTCTCAGATTGTTTGGTGGCACATAAGTCCATCAAAGTGGCTGGGATTTCAATGTTATGTGAGAAGTTAGCAATGAAATGTTCAGCCAATTCACCCCATGATGTGATAGTTGGTGGTAGATGGGAAAACCACTCCAAGGCTGAGCCTCCCAGACTTTTAGGAAACAGTCTCATTAGATAAGTGTCTTTAGTTGCAACCTCTATACATGTTGTAAAAAACTCTCTAATGTGATCTCTAGGATCACCATTCCCTCGATATCTGTCAAACTTTGGTATTTCAAAATATGGTGGGAAAGATGACATGTATAATGTGTGATCAAAAGGATAAGGACGTAAGTCCTGAATTGTGAAGCTCTTTATATTGTTACCAGTTTGAATAGTTGCCATATTTTGTTGTAGATAATGTACTTGTTGGGACATAATATATGTTTGAGTCAGGGGTACACTTTGTGAATGTATATTTCCCACAAAGGATTTGTGGTGGTATAACTAGGAGGTTGTTGAAAGGTACTATAATTATAATTCCATGTGTTATGGGTTTCGTTAGGTACTGTGAAATAAGCGACATGTGAAACAATGTTTGACTGGGTTGTACTCACTGTGTTAGCGGAACCTAGGTTTTTATTATGATGACTGTATGTAGATCCTATGGAATAGGAAACCAGAGGTTGAGTCGCACTTGTTGTATGAGACACTTGTGTTTGAATAGGTGTTGAGACACTTGACATTATCGGTATTGTATGAGAGGCTAGGATAGCCTATGTTGGTGTGCTAATGTTTATTGTTGAGGATGATGCACTTGATTGAGAAGTCACGTTTGAAATGATATTTGTTTGTATAGATGATGTTGGTGCATTCTGAGGAAAACTTGAGGTCATCATTTGCGTTTGTGTCATATGTGGTATTTGACTGCTATTTGGACCTAAAGTATATCCTAGTGGTAAGATTGTTGTGATATCAAAATCTTTAGGTAATTTGGCCCCATTTTGTAATAACAATGAAAGATATTTGTCCCTATCATTATGTATAAGAGCATCTAAGATCATAAGGACATGTGGGTCCTATTGAGCTGACTCAATCTCTTCGCGTGTTAAATTTTGTTATAGTTCATGTATTGTGGGCATTTCCTAAGGATTTGAATGTTGGCTACTTGATATGTCCATGTTCCAAGTTGGATTTACTGACAATTCGTTGTTTGGGTCCATCTTATTTTTTGCCTTTTGTGACCTTGTGATGGACATTTAAGACTTCTATATGAGGATGGTTTAGAACCTAATGCAAGATGAAAATAATGGAAGACCCTAGATCTAAATATGGAATATGCAACACTTGACCAGACTCTCTATTGAGGATTTTGACATGAGACTTGTTGAGTATTTTCAAATTTTTGCAATGCAAGTTTTTCAAGCTCTTCTCTTAGAAGTTCTGCAACAATTTCTCTATCAATTCTATAGGCAATTTTATACTCTCTATTTATCTCGTACTCAACTCCTATATAATGAGGTGTATTTCTCTTTAATTGCCAAGCCAAGTTACCTAAACCATCAATGATTTCTTGTTGACCATCGTTTGGCAAGTTAGATTAGGTTGCTCGAAGGGGAGAAAACCATCACCTGGGAGACCCATTAAGATGCATGATATGACTTTCTAGGATTATTATACAAATGATGACAAACTAAGACATGTATATGACATCTAAAAAGGACCAAATTTAAGGATGTATATGAGGACAATAATAAGGACGTAAATGAGGACTATGCAACTTATAAGGATGATAATAAGGACATAAATGAGGACTTATGCAACTTCTAAGGATGATAATAAGGACGTAAATGAGGACTTTGCAACTTCTAAGGATGATAATAAGGACGTAAATGAGGAGTTATGAAACTTCTAAGGATGATAATAAGGACGTAAATGAGGACTTATGCAACTTCTAAGAACGATAATAAGGACTTTGCAACTTCTAAGGATGATAATAAGGACATAAATGAGGACTTATGCAACTTCTAAGGACGATAATAAGGACGTAAATGAGGACTTATGCAACTTCTAAGGATGATAATAAGGACATAAATGAGGACTATGAGGACTATGCAAGGATTGCCTATGGTCACAAGTATGTTAAATTTTGAGTTTGCAGGACTGTCTGATGTTTCAAGATGAACTTTGTTTCCAATAATTCTGTGTGTAGAACAAGTTTTTTGTTTTCCAAATATCAGAACAATTGTTTGAAGATAGGTATAGCTGACTGAACTGTGTTCTGGCCAACTTCGAGAATTCAAAGATATGCAAGATAGGGCTTGAAATAGCCCAAATACTAACTCAATACTGGTCCAGTACAACGATAAATAAAAAAACATATAATACAATCTTAGGCTAGAAAGTGGACACCATTTAATGAGGCCCCCACAGCAAAATACCAAAACAAGATGAATAGATAGAGAGTCTGGCAGCACTGGCTCCACTCCATGGCACACACTTCTCAGGCATGCCAATCTCTCTTACCCCGAAGATCCAAAGATTTGATCACCGAGGGGTTTTTGTCTCATAATACAAGGTACATGAGGGGTATCTATGGGGTATGATCCACACTCCCAGAATCACTAAATCTAGTATTTGGGCTACTAAGTTGGTTCTTATTGTAAAATTTTGAGGGCTCCCAATCCAACGATGGATTCTCAGAGAAATCCACTTAAGACTTTAGTTGAGCTTATCGGTGAAGGGAAGGCCCCCACATACGTTGAATTCACTCAACACTCTAGCCGCCTGACCAGTATATTTATATAGCGGCTCGAAAAACTTGCTTGAGAGTACGCTGGGAGAGATGATATCCCCAATGCATCCCAATTCAAAGTACCTCTTTGGGGTGATGAAATCCCTAATCAAAAATACTTGTCACTACTAAAATAAAAAATTTGGGTGTTGTTATTAAACCTTCTCCCTTTCTCCCAAGACCCCAAAGGCGGGTGGAAAGGTAGTTGATGCACTAGTAGGTCCACCCCAAACACGATAAAAAAATTCTTTCCCTTAAGAAAAAATGAAATATGAGCTATTCTATTGAAAAGCCCGATTAACGTTCATTTTAAAACCTAAATTTAGGTGTGAGATACACATGTGCATGCCAATTTTAAAACACCAAACTAAAATGTGAAAGCATGCATGTCAATTTTAACTAAGTTGATTTTAAGCCCAAAACTAAAGTGTGATAACATGCATGTGCATTTTAACTAGGTTTATTTTAAGCCCAAAACTGAAGTATGATAACATGAGTGTTTATGATTCAATAATAATTCGATCCTCTCTATAAATATGCCACATTCTACAAACAAATAGTTAGTAACCCAAGAAAATCCACAAAAAATAGAAGATTAACAATAAAAAAAATGAATGCGTGATGATACTTGAGCGATTGTGTGATCTTGTATGACCGATTGCATAATTCTGACAACGCGATTGCGTAATTCTGATACAGCGATTTCGTGATTCTGACAAAGCGATTGAGTGATCCTATCTAGGTGAATGCACGATACACAGAGAAACCAAAAAAAAAGTTAATTCTAATCTGGAACCCACAAAATAGATTGTGATGCCCTAGAAAGATCTCTCATCATCCACTCTATGTTAAGAAAATCGTATTTTACTCTATACGAGAGAACTAGGTTGTTGTATCTATTAATGGGCGGTTGGTCCTCTAGAGCTCGTATCTTTTTTTCTGCCTTTAGTATTTGCTGATAATGTCTGGCTTGTCTTCTTTGTTCCTTCGTCCTCCTGGTACCTGAAATTCTGAATTCTACCTTACGTGCCATAAGATGTCATAATTAAAGCATGCAATAAATATAAACCATATTCAGATTTAACAAATTTATTACAGAATCTAGACAGAACGGACTGCAGATAATGAGAAAAATCAGAAAAACAAAACGCATAAACCAGCTAACGAATGCGTAACAGGATCTGATAGATTGCGTGACAATATCTAGACGACTGCGTGATGGGTTTCACACGAATGCGTGAACCTGTATGCTTGATTGCATGATCTTGTCTATGCGATTGCATGGTTGTATAAACGTGATTGTGTGATTCTGACTCTGATATGCAATTTGGGTATTGGTTAGGCCTCGTCATTCTCCAAATCCGTGAAAACAAGAAAAACAACCTACAAAAAATGAAAAAAATACATACAATCTGTAAAATCACACAGAAAATAGAGAAGGTTAAACTAATGTTAGTTCACGTTGGGTTCACCAAAATGTCGTATGCTAAAATTCATCTTTATACAATAAAAAACAAACGGAAATCACGAATCCCTATTCAATTAAAGAATTTAAAACAAACATCAATGAAAATAGATGCATAATAGAATAATTCTAAAAAACTGTAGAAATCCCTATTGTGCATCATGGCTTCCATTGGTCTTCTTCTCTTTGTGGTATGGTGGCTCTCAAATATCGCGTTGGCAACCTGCAAGTGACACAAAGATTCGAAGTTCGTGATTGTTGAAAATGGAGATTGAATGCTCAATTTATAGATAATTGGATGAGAATTGAATGAGAAGTGGAACAAATTGATTAAGAGATGGAACTCAGGTGAACTCACATGCTTATTGATAGTTGAACTATTGATTTGGTGGTGGAACATAATAGATTGAATAGATTAAATGAGTCAACGGATTGAGAAAAAGTTGATTGAAAGATGAAAAATGGTGATTGGAGAAAATAAAGAGGGGGAAATAGTTAACTGATTGAAAGCTGATTGAGAGCTTTATTTAGAAAAATCTAACTAAAAGATAGAAATAGAGACTAGAGAGATAATTGAGTTAATTAATTAATTGATTGAATTAATTAATTTAGCATGTTCTTGCACTTCAACTTGGATTTTCAATTTAATCTTTGCATGAGATTTAATTCAAATATTGAATTTATTATTTGAATATATTTAGAACTTGAATTTGATTTTTGATTTGACTTTTGAAATCATGCACATGTATTCAAAATTAGGAGAAATTAGAAGAATTCATGAAATTAAATGAAATTAGAAGAATTATGAAATTAAATGAAATTAGAAGAATTTAAATTAAATTAGAATCTGGGGATTTGGAATTGAAGAATTAATTAGCTAATTAAATAATTTTAAGAAACTATTTAATTATTTAGAAATTGAATTTAATTAAATAATAAAGATTATTTAAATTAAAGATTAAAATCATAATTAATTAAATAATTAATATTTAGAAAAATGTTAATGATTAATTGATTAGAAATAGAAATTGAAAATGAAATTTATTTATATAATAAAGATTTTTTAAATTGAGGATTAAAAATCATAATTAATTAAATAATAAATATTCAATTAATCATTAGAAATGGTTTAAATGATTAAATAATGATAAAATTGAAATTGGAATAATTAGTAAGATGATGAAAAAATATGAAATTAGAAGAATAAGATTAATTAATTTAATCAAATAATTAAAAAATTATTTAATCAATTAGAGGAATAATTAGTACATGATCAATGAGACATTTTAAGGTGTCTACATCTACTTAATCATTCCATCCTTTATATACCATCTGTAACCATAATATTATCAACTAGATTAGCCAAAACAAGTTTAATGTGTACATGCAAAATGGTCAAACCAAAAACCAATCTCCGTGACAATGTAGAAGACAAATGAAATGTGTGAGGGATCACACCATGTTGGAACACCTTCTAGAGACTTCCAAAATAGATCTTATGCGACCACATTCTACCACATGGACCAAAATACCATAGGTTGGCCCTAAATAATAACTTTTTTTTACGCACACCAACACAACGTTGATTTAATCTTTAATGTGGACCACCAAACATACTTGCAGATGACCAAAATAGCTACAAAAATATCAATGAACCCAAAGGGATGAACCACATCACTCTAACCAACTAAAGGATTCCTGCACACTATTACTCAGTGATTGAACCAACTTGAACTCAAACCTAAATATCTTCAATTATAAAACATATGAGCATATGAAATTTGAAATGTGATGAGCATATATATTCATAAGTATCATAATACAATCGCATGATCATTTGACACATATCCGCCACAATTTGGACCAAAGACCTGACTGCCAGACTATTCACCGGAACAATCATACTTCATTGAATCACAATTGTGGGCCATAAAGACTATCACTAGAGATATGGAAACACCACAATAAATCATTATTTTCCATCTCAAATGTCTACAAGTAATCTCCATACATCTGCTTAAATATTTTTCATTTAGTCATTGAAAAATACCCTTTTTCATTTTATTATTTATATTATATAATAATATAATTATTAATAGTTTTTTTTTATTAAGATCAATTATAATTAATATTAGATAAATATATTTATAAATAATATATAATCTTAAACTAATAGTTAATAATTAAGTTTAAGATTAATTTTATTATTATAATTATAATTATATGGATTTTATAATTAAATTAAGATTATATTCTTAGAAATATAAATATTTTTTTTATATTAAAGATAGAGAGAGCAGAAATACATAGGCAGAGCCTCATCAGCATAAAAGGAGCAACAGGAACCACCACGGGCCTGCATAATTATTAATATTACTTTATTGAAATAAGAGTTATAGTTAATATTACAAAAATATAATTAAAATAATATGATTGTAAATTAACAATAATTAATAATTATGATAAATATTTTTATTAAAATACTAAAGACAAATACTGATCACTACATGACATTTGTTAAATATTTTTAAAATCTAGAAATTCTTTGTACTTCTTATGATTCTCTATTTGTTTATGAATAAAAGACGTGTTACTAAATATTTTAGACTTTGCAAAACGTGGAAGATGTCTCCTTTACAATTAGCTTGGGAAGGTGTTATTGCCTTATGAATTTGCACGGCAAGTTCAAAGAAAAACTGTGAGACTTCCTTGTCAAACATATTGTACGGAATGGTGTGCATGCACTCCGAACTCTATGGACTGAATCTGCACCTTACAATCGCGTTGAAAATATACATGTTATTTACCTCGTTAATTGCAATTCTCTGATGTGAAAGGTGTCCTTGACTCGCTTTCCCCTGTTCAGATCATCTTGTGCAGGTGGTATTTCATTTTCATATTCTTTTTACTTCTTTCTTTGTCCCATGAAAAATAATTGCCACGTAGCTTTTCATTTAATATTTCTGTATAAAATATGGAACAATATTCTTACCTGGTGAGGGTGTATTCATCACTATTCGGTAAGCATTGAGAGTCAAAGGTTTTATAGGTAAATGGTGTATGAAGATATTGTACATACATCAAATAAAATGTAGACAGATGTCAACAACCACTAATTTTTAAATAGATCATAACATCTACCCGGTAATTCATTTTATAACGCAAGTTCTATCTCTGCCATTTTTAAAAAGAGAAATGTACCGGCTGATTCATTTTAGAAGGCGACTTTTCTCTCTTTCCATCTTATAAGGAAGGTAGGCAAAAGAGGAAAACGAACAGCTGGGTGGATCCACAAAGGTTTTGGCTACCGTAATCTTTCGATTTTATGGGGGTTTCTGTTTTGGTGATCATTAGAGATTAGGGATGATTTTTTTTTTAATTTTTTTTTGGCGGGGGGGCTCATTTCATGTTAGAATTTCTGTAACCATTCAGACCAAGAAGCATTATAAATTAGTTTAAGTCGATCTGCTTGATTTGAAATCTAATTGATTTGTGTACCATCTCTGTTTCTCAGGTTTCTTTCAGAATTGATTTGGGTAAACGTGGCTGTTGCCAGCGGTGAATGCAGAGTTAACACTACTTCTGATCAACAAAATGGCTGTAGTGAGTCTAAGAATAGGGGACTGATAAGAAAAGTTGGGTTAAATATAAAAAAAGCTATAATGGCCTGGTGCAGAAAGATATTGGATGTGGGAGTAGAAGATCCAAGAAGGATTATACATGCTATGAAAGTTGGACTGGCACTGTCAGTGGTTTCTCTTGTATGTCTTTTGGATCCATTATTCCGAGGGGTGGGAGTTGGAGATAATGCGATTTGGGCAGTGATCACAGTTGTTGTCGTTCTGGAATTCTCTGCAGGTATAAATTAATTTGCCAAACACCTTTTGATTAGAATGTTTTTCTTGTATTTGAAATATTGCAGTATTTTGGCAGTAATTTATCTTCTCCGCCTTCTCTTTTTTTTAAAATCTGATTTACAATAGTGAAAAATACTTGCTCTGTTCAGAAATCTGCTATCTTAGAATGCAAAACATGAATATAAAAAAACTAATTTCAGACAAACACAAAAAAATTATAAACGCTTCTACTGTTTTTATTAGTTCTTCTATCTCATTTATGCAGTGCTGCTGTTACATATGTATACAGCAATTCTTTCATATTTCCTACTAAATTCTAAACAGATTGAAAACAATTTAACTAGATCTTCTTTCTCCCTAATCTAACATTTAGATTGGTCACTGGCTGCTTCAGGGGCTACCATGAGCAAAGGATTAAATAGAGGGATTGGAACCGCGGTGGCTGGGTCTCTAGCCTTTCTTGTTTGTTACTTGTCAGAGCAAGTAGCGCAAGGAGAGGCCGTTGTAGTCGGATCTTCTCTCTTCATCATAGGTACTCGACTAATGCCTGCTTTTTGAGCTTTCTTGGAACTCTTTTTCCTCAATTCACCTTCTTACTGGACTGAATTCATTTTGCAGGCGCAGCTTCCACATATGCTCGATTCTTCCCTTTTATCAAAATAAAATTTGATTATGGAGTTGTGATATTCCTGCTGACATTCAGCATGATAACAGTTTCTGGATACCGAATGCACAATATATTCCGAATGGCATATGAACGCCTCACCACCATACTCATCGGATGTGGTGTGTGCCTGGTCGTAAGTCTACTGCTTTTCCCCATCTGGGCTGGCGAGGATCTTCACAATTCGACTGTCAGGAAATTGCAAGGCCTCATGGAATCTCTTGAAGGTAGGGAAACCGAACCAAAACAAAAGAGTCATTAGGTTTTCTGATAGTGTGATTTGACCTTCTAAATTTGATCGTGTATTTTTTTTCATCGATGCTTTGAATTATATTTTATGATTCATTATGAAGATATGAGTTATGATTAGTATCTTATATTTTGATGATGAATCATATGATTCCAAAAAATAATACACACAATCAAATTTAAAAATTCAAATATTGTTTAATTTTGATAAAACCATAACTTTATAGACATATGTGAATTCAAATGTTGTTTAATTTTCATAAACATATGTGATGGCAGGATGCGTAGATGAATATTTTAGTGGTCGCCAAGAAGACAAGGTCGAAGATGAATCGGAAGATCCCATATACCAAGGATACAAGTCTGTGTTAGACTCAAAGGCCACCGACGACTCTTTGGTAAGTAAATATATATCTATGCTAGAAATCTCTGCAGATTGAAGAAACAAATCAAATTGTAGCCATAAAAACTTTACCGCTAAATGTTACCAAATTGATCGCCTTTTCTTTTTTTCGTTCCACTATCTGAAAGTGCTGATAATACCTGTTAAATAACTGGGCTTGCACTTAATTGCAGGCGGCATTTGCTAGCTGGGAGCCAAGACATGGCCGGTTTCGATACCGGCACCCATGGAAGCAGTATGTGAAAGTAGGAGTGAAGCTTCGTTACTTGACGTATTCTATTGTGGCCTTGCATGGATGCCTTCGATCCGCGATCGAGGTATATACATATATACTTTTCCTCTGATATTGTTAGATTACTAATTATTTTGAATACATTACAGATCATGAAACTTATTTTCCATACATTACAGACCCCTCATTCCCTTCGTTCAGTATTGAAGAAGCCATGCAACAGGGTCGGCCAGGAAGCAGCAAAATTACTGGGAGAGCTGTCGAGCAGCATCCAACAGATGAGAAGATGCGATTGGGAGTCAATTATGAAGGAACTGCAACTCGCATTAAAGGATCTGCAGGTTGCCTTGCATGCTCAACCAAAGCTGTTACTACATTCAACAAGAGTAGTGCCTATGGAGAAAATCTCTGAGGATGAAAGCAGAGAAGCACAAGATAACGAAAAAGGTGGGATGGCGGTGAGAAGATTCATGTCATGGCATGGAGAAAGTGGTAAGACAGAGACACAGAAGAGATTATTATCTGGAGACAGTGTTGAATTTGCTGAAGCGCTACCTTTGGCTACGTTTGCATGGACACTGGTGGAGATTGTAGCGAGGCTTCATCATGTGGCAGAGGCGGTGGAAGAGCTTGCTACAATGGCAAATTTCAAGCCTTACACTCCTTCCTCAAAACAAGAAACTCTAAACATAACTTCCCCTCGTCCCCCTAATAATACCCCGAGACGCAGCTTTGGAAGAACACCAGAAATATACATACCGAGCAGTATTACTGATTGATTTTTTTTTCTGAAGTTTATACTCTTTACCTGCATTCATGCCGTCGGTCTACGATTTTCAGAGAGGCTGGGAATGGTCAAAGAAATGGCAGTGTTCTAATTTTGTTAGGATTAGCCCTGTGCTATTTCTTAGCTGTGACAGTTTTGTTGACAATAGTTACGTAATTTGAATTTATCTATGCCAGTTACGTAATTTGTTATTCTTCAGCTGAGGAATTTGTTTGGGAGAATTAGTTTGCTTCGACAGGACAACCAGGTCAAATACAATTGAGACTCAGACAATCAAAGAACTGTATTTGATCATTTTTAGATTAGTCTCCAAGTCTTATAAGTGAATTACTTTATTTTGTTGTAGATTTTTTATTACTTTATTTTGTTGTAGATTTTTTATTACTTTATTTTATAAATTTTTGTTCACATTTTTTTCTTAATATGTAGACGGTATGTGATCTAATCATCTTAATATGTAGACGGTATGTGATCTAATCATCTATGAAGCAATAATAATTTTTTTATAACCAAACATGATAGAAGTCTACATGGGCTAACTAATTGAAATTAAGAAATTTTAAACTCATTTTTCTATTGTTAAGATTTTTAAAAAATTGAAAGTGAAGAAATCAATAATTTAATTTTAATTAATAATTTGATAATTTTGAATTGGTCAATTAGAACATGTCTACAAGTGTTTTAAATCTTATATACAATTTAAATTGTTTTAGTTGTGATAGACATTAACTCTCTTTTTTTCTTCCATTAATATTGTGAAACAAGAATTTAAGAAAGGGTGAGAAATAATCCAAAGATTATAAATCAATAGTAAGTTTAGATCTGAACTATTATGAATTTGATCAGCTATTTCTGGATTTGATTGTGTATAAAATTTGCATTAACATATCATATCACACTCTGTGATCCATCATGAGGATAAAAAGAAGTTAGAGAGAAATCGAAAGTGAAAGATGATCTTTCGCTTCTGTATGCTCTCTAACTTCTTTTCTTTCACTTTTGCATGCTCTCTAACTTCTTTTCATCCTGATGATGGATCACAAAGTGTGATCTGAAATGTTGATGCAAAATTTTACACACAATCGAATCCAGAAATAGCTGATCAATATCTAATGGATTGTGGAAACTTAATGTCTATTATGAATTTTTCCAGGTATAATTAGTTTAAAAAATAGTATATAAATTTAGTCTTATATTTGAAAACAAATATATAATAGTATTTATTAAACAATTAAATATTATTTAAATCTATATATATTATTAAAATAATGAGTTATTTATTGTTCATTAATGAGCCTAGTAGGATTCATCCTACCCATGATACAAAATTTGGTGTGGTTGGGAAAAAATGGAGTACGGTTGGGTCAAGATCGACTTTGATGGTGCGGCTCAAGGTAACCCTAAAATTTTGGGTGTGGGTTGCATTGCAAGAAATGAAGAAGGAGTGGTTTTGGCAAAAGGAGTTAGGCCTTTGCAGTATGGAACAAACAATGAAGCAGAAGTGCAAGCTTGCAGTCTCACTTGCAAAGAAACTTTCAGCCTTAAAGATGCATTTGGAAGGTGATTAAAAAATGTAACGGAGGCTATTTCTAAAGGCATCTTCCACTGTTAGAAAATCAATAAAATAATTAATATTATTGGGTAGAAAATTAAAAAATTTCAAGATATTAAAATTTCACATATCCGTAGAGAAGGTCAAAGGTTGGTTTTATGTCCAATAAAGGGAGAAAATTAAGTTGTCATGAAGAAAGGTGGTAGTTTGGTTCAAATGATGATGGGTCCCCTACAGTTGCCGAAGCTGGCATGTGATGTACTACTCTCAAATTTTTAGGCTTTTTTTGGGCATTTCCTGTCTTGTCCTTTTCGTGCTATTATGACATTTTATGTGGCCCGCCACCATTTTTTAATCTCAGCTTTATGGCGCGGTGGATAAAAGGTGGCATGTGCGATGAGTTTCAAATATGATGACTTGGTAGATTTGGGAATCAAGGAAGGGGAATTGCATTTATGGTTATTAGTTTGATTTGATGTGAGGTGAAGGAGCTGAAATTGATAAGAAGACAATTTATTTGTTTTCCAAGGTGGCATAATGTGTGGCAAGGTTTAGATGGTGATAGGGGTAAGCTTGTGGTGTGAACAACAAGCTGTGACAGAATCAAATTTCTCATTTTACTCCATTAAACAACAACTTGCATTCTTTGGGAAGGTGTTTGAGAAGAGATTAGGTGGTATATTCAAGTTCGACAACCCATCCTTTTTATAGATAATGGAGGTATTGCTAGGGGAAGATTATCTTCAATCAAAATTTTTACATAGGACTAATGCAAATATAATCTCCATGGTGATCATTTGGGGCTTGACATTTGGAACAAAGGAGGAAGTTCTTTAGGTTGCTAAAGCTTGCATCCCTAACCATTCCCTTTGTGGTTTGACTTCTTTGTTGGTGAGAGAGATGGTGGCCAGGGGCTTGAGATGCCCCTTTGGTGAAGGAATTATGTTGGAAGGGGGCGATGTGGAGGTTAGGCCATTTGTTTTATGGTATGATGGTGTGGATCATAGTGCAATGGCAAAGGAAGCAAGGCTTGGTTGGGACAATTTGAAGGAATACATCAGAGAAAGGGAGGTGGCAATGTGGCTCGCAAGGGTAAAAAAGAAGAGGACGTGTAATAGTGATTGGCTCAAGGGTTCACCCCATTTTTTCCTTTACTAGAAGTATTATTGTATAAACTCTTATAATATTAATGAAAATACAGGTTACCGATCAAAATAAAATAAAGTAATAATTTTTCTATTGAAATATATAATTGATAACATTTAATGTGTTTTATAAAAATTATATTATTTTGTCTAAAAAAAGTTATACTAAATTATTTAGTATAGTTTTCATGGATATGTAAAAGGCTATCATATTAAAAAGTTATATTAAATCCTTTCGTGAACTAAATTCTAACTAATTAAAATTTATGTTTATTTTTTATAGATTATGAATAAGGTTATAGTGTTACAAGAAATCATAGTACACATTTAGTTGAAAATATATTTTATTAATATATGAAAGGGTTTAACGACATTTATATATATATTTAAGACAGTTCAATAAAATATTTTGTTTATATTTATAAAAATCTATTTAAAATATGTGAAGAGATATCTTTCTCAAGGTGTCTCTTTTCATTTTTATATGATAATTGGTCAAAAATAGGTACCTTAATAAAGAGATATCTTGGTGCATTTTAGATACATTTTTGTAAACAATAATATGTTAGCTATAAATCCAAAAAAAAAAAATTATTATAACTGTATGCAAGATTTAGTGTGATCAAAATCTGAAAATTGAGATAAAAAAGCTAACATACCAATGAAAATTTTGAGTACAAAGATTAACTAAGCTTAAACTAATTTAAACAAGTTAACTTCCCAAGATGTGTCTAATTGTTCTCTATCTTATAGGATCCCTCAAGTCAATGGTTTCTCTCAGATCATTGAGCAAAATGACTTACGAATGACACCTCCAAGAACAAGTGATAAAAATGATCTATATGCAATAATGCATATAAGATCTATATGATATGTTGATGATTATTAAGATATGATACTAAGCTATGATGAAGATGAAGCTATGGTAAGGATATTAACAAACTATGCTAACATGATATACTAACATGGATATGCTATCTGAATGATATAAAATGCTTCTAAATGCTAAAAATGCTATTCTAACAAAGAGAAACTAAAATGGTTGGTTTAATCAAACAATAGTGTAGATGCATAAAAACTTGGATATGGTTTATGAAGAAAGTGACTCCTATTTATAGGGAAAATAGGGAAATGGATGGCTAAGATTCAATAATCTTAACAAGGGCTAGGATTGAAAGTTACTTAGTCCATGTTTACAAGTTTTACCAATGAAATGGTGACAATTGTCAACAAGAGGTGGCTTGAGAGGAGATGTAAGAGGCATTAAATGCCCAAGAAGACATGAGGGTCACCCTAGGAGAGTGTGGTTAGGGTTAATTAGAATTAACCAATGGATAAATCTTTTACCCAAAGGGTAAACTCTTTTTCAAAGCTTAATAAGATAACTAGGGTCAAAACAATGAATGTTTGATGAAACCCCTACGTTAAATGAGGGTTAAATTAGAGCAAAAGCCTCTAACCATGAGTTGATGTTGGATTAACCATTAATGATTAGGAAGACTTTGAAGGTTAACTTGTTGAGGAGATAAAGCCTTCAATGCATTTCAAAGACTTTGAGGCATTTTTGAGAAATGACTTCTCTTAAGGAATGTGCAAATGTTTAAGAGATGAATTAGGCTAATTTAGGATGATTAGAAGAATCTAGAAGGCTTTAGAAGAGGATTATTCATGCAAATGGATTTGTTAGGAGAATGCAATTGGGAGGTATTTTTGGATTTTATTTTTGAAATAAACTGATTTATTCCAAAAAGTGGATGACAACTTGCCTAATTTAAATAAAATTTTGATTTATTTAAATTGGAAGGGAATTTTTAATTAAATGTGAATTTAATTAAAAGGGGAAGGAGATTTAATTAAATAACTTGTGATTTATTTAATTAAAATCTAGAACATGATTAGATGAATTTAATTAAATAAATTGAATAGTTTATTTAATCAAATAGATGAAAGTGGGGAAATTAATTAAATATGATTTAATTAATAGAGGAATGTGGTTTTGATGAATAGATGGTCAGATTTATAAATCTACATTTTGCCCCTCTTTGAAGTGATGTGTGTACACATGTTGATTCAAACAAAAATCTCTTGATATGTTGCAAAATTTTTATCGATATGGTGTCGCTTGTCAAACTATTTGATATAATGCCCCAGATGCAGATTTGATTAATGATATTGTGATGATGCCCCCTCGGGAGATGAATCGAGAATTTTTTATTTTTGGTGAAAAAGTTTGAATTGTTTTTTGAATTTTGTGATTTTATCGATCGTATTGATGTTGGTAAATTGGTTAAAGATTCATCAATCGATTCGTCTCCTGAAAAAAATGATGTTGGTTAGGTTAATAAATACGAAAAAGTGGAAAAATATATACCCACTTATTAATCCTCCCTTTTACCCTCTTAAAAAGGTATTTTACACTTGTCTTTTTGTGATTTGTGCATTTGGAGCTCTAACGAGACAATGTTGATTCCCTACCATTCTCACCATTTTGAGCGCGTTAGGCGATATCATAGACCCGTCATGTATGGACCACCAGTAAGTGCCAAAAATCCTTATCTTTTTATATGATTTTCATGGATTTTTGTCACGTTTTTCAATTTTTAGGGTCGAATTTTGACGTTTTAGCACGTAGGACTAGGGTTTTAGTGCATACATGATGAAAAATAGTGGATGAAAAACCTAGGGTAAGGTTTTTGCATGTACAAATTATAGGTTAGCGCATAGATTAGATGTAGCCCATACGAAAAATATATTAGCGTATTCGATTTGACATTTAGTGCATAGCATTTTTAGGTGTGTTGGTCACATAAGATAGTGCAATTGATGTTTGTTTTAGCGCATAGACCGTGATCTTTAGTGAATTGAATGAAAAAATAACTCATATCGAGCAAATTAGCATGTAGAACGTCTGATTTAGCGCATAAGGCTAAAGTTGCGAAATGTTTGTTTGTTGAGATATTTTTTGATTTTGAATGAATTGAGATATGATGTGATGGGTGTGTTTAGATTATTTTGATGTTGATATGGGTCCGATGGAGTTTTTTTGCCTGATATGGGTCTTTGGATTGAATTTTTGGATATGTTTCTCTGATATGGTGCATTGATATGAGTCACGATATGGATTACTGATATCTTGATATGAAGCTCTCTGATATGAATTCGTTAAGTTTATTGCTGATATGATGGTCTTGACTGGATATGATTCACTGATATGTTTCTGATTCATAGTGGGATCTTGATATTACATTTTTAGTGTAATTGATTGAGTTGATTTGTATTGATAGAATTGATCGGATCGATGACTGATGGTGGATATGTTTGGATTTGCAAGCGGTATTAGGTGTGCTACAGTCTCTCGAGAGATTCTCGAAGCCATGGAGACTGATCCCTCGACTTACACAGGCAAAGAGAGAGAGATTAAGAGATGTGGATTATAGTCTCTTCTTGACATGCTCCGATATATCATTAACTAGGGTTTATTGACAACTTTGGCAGAGAGTTGGCACAACAACACCAACACCTTCCATCTAGCAAAAGAGGAGATGATGGTGATGCCTGAGGTTTTCTACAGGATCTTGCAGATTTTGGTGGTAAGAGACTTGCTACCATATGAGCACACTAAGGAGGGTGGCACTGAGGCCCTATGATGAGTATTTCAAGATGAGCAGATTAGTGGTTATGAGATCCCTTGGCAGGAGATAGCAGACAGTTATTCTCCTCTACCATCTATAATGGCAGGATTTCTTGGTGGTTTCTTATGTCCCAACCGTAGCTCGAAAAGACTGGCAGTGGGATGGGGTTTAGTTTTGGAGGACATGGTGACACAGGGGAGGAGGTTTGCGTGGGGGTCATGTTGTTGGCCCACCTATACAGGGAGCTTCACTAGGTCATATATCGAGGATACACGAGTTTATCAATAGGGATTACATTTCTATAGGTGTGGGCCTAGGACCATATAGAGGTGACACAACCACTTGTAGATAGGGATAGACTAGCTGGCCGACCTTACACATATGGATATACAGGTGTAGTTGTCCAACGAAAGTTGGGCAAACTAAAGTACTATCGTCGAGTGTTGGATGATATAGACACAGTCAGCTGGAGGTCGTATATCGATTGTGAGGTATGGGCGGAGGATGGGCTAGAGATTCCCTATGTATATATGTCCAGGTACTTGATCAAGTGGATACCCTTTATTATTGAGAGATTTCTACACAATCGGGTCTATAGACAGTATGGACGACAACAGGGTATACCACATGGAGCCTGTTTATATGCTCATCATCAGCAAGATGTACCAGAGTGGGGGCCTACCATAAACAGTGTTGTGGCGGTAGTTGAGTATATGAGTCTAGCTGGCCAGATCTAGGATTATAGAGTGAGAGTGGTAGACACGGGTATGACTGAGGAGTACTCAACGTATTGGATTGCACATGTCGTGGCCTATTTATCCGATCCAACAAAGCCAGTGCCAACTTTTGATGATGAGGAGGAGTGTCTACAGGGTTGAGGAGGATAGAAGCACAAAGAGGATGATGACGGGAATGATGATGATGAGGGTGACGATGCGGGTGGTGGAGGTGGTGGTGGTGGTCTTGTGCTAGGTGCAGTGGGAGGTAAGCGGGCTGCACAGAGGAGGAGATCAGACATTCTCCCTCCATCGGTTCCTCGGATAGGTACAGGTGTAGTAGGGACCTCCTCTCAAGTGCCCATTCAGATTAGAGTGCCTTCTCATCAGCAAGATGCACAGATTAGGCCTTTGTAGATCTTAGTGCAACGATTGCAGGCACAGATTTTGGCGCAGCAGCGACACATTACTCAGGTGCAGACCAAGAGAGATACTATGATAGAGAAACAAAGATGAATGAAGGTCCTTGTTGACAGATTAGATAGAGAAGCCGCAGGTACCCCACTTCGAGATACGCTCAGGGAAATATAGTACTCAGCCAAGGAGGTCGAGTATTACTGGCGCTTATATGATGATTTGGTCCCTTGAGAGCAGAGAGCACCTAGCTACGTTGCAATAGCTTCCACCTGATCTCGATGTAGTCATTCTAGGATGGAGAGCAAAGGTGTGATGGGACCTTTACGGTGTGATCCTCCTAGTGGGGACCCAGGAGTGGGGACATATGCTATGAGACCTTCTACCTCTGGAGATAGTCATACTCGATTGTCTCATTTTGTGATATAGATCATCTTTGATGTACTTATATACATAAATGATATTTATTTGTATACTTTAACCTTTCTTTTGAGATTATTTGAGATATGACAGTGATTTTCCCTTGGTTCACATGTGATGTTCTGTGATGATGATTGATGTGATGAGTTCTATCTTATGATGTTTTATAATGTGATGATGATTTATAGATGCAATGTGTGGATGTATTGAGTATATGATGATGTATGGATGCAATGGATGTTATTTATATGATGATGGTAATCTATATATTTTGAAGGTGATATATGCTTACTTGATAAAAAAATGTTGATATGATGATGATTATGGTAAATGCATTTATGTGATGGGTATATGATATACATAGGATGTGATGATAATGATGATGAATGTCACTAAATGCACTAATGATAATGATTTATGCAAGTCTAATTGTTTCTCATTGTCACTCCTTTTAGCCAATTGTTTGCACCCTTTTTGTCATCATTGAGATTTTGAAATGTTGGGAGTTAATACAAACATAAATGGTATATATGAACCATGATGACCTGAGTACCACTTACATGGATTTTGATATTGTAAAATGACACAAGCATCGAGGTATAATTGAACCAAGATGACCTGAGTGTTGTTTGCGTAAAACAGACAAGAGTTAACCATTTTTATGAGAAAAATGTGAAAT
Source organism: Cryptomeria japonica (assembly GCF_030272615.1). NCBI lineage: Eukaryota > Viridiplantae > Streptophyta > Pinopsida > Cupressales > Cupressaceae > Cryptomeria > Cryptomeria japonica. The sequence goes on along the minus strand of NC_081408.1, from coordinate 614,069,587 downwards.
GTCTTCAATGATATGTTTCCAATCATGTCTCGAGACAAATTCACATCATATGAATGATCACCTCATAGATAGAAAACCAAATAAAATATCAAGCTCCTTCTTTGCTTCTCTAGCTCAATGCATCCTTGAGTTGCTCAAGAGATCTAATAAATAAAAAATCAAGATACAAACAGTCAAACTTCATGCTAAGAGTAGACAAATCATGATTCAGAAAAGATCATCCATCGCGTTTTGTTTTTGTGTTGATTCTGACAGTGATTTTGATTTTAAGTCTAACAGTTAGGTTTTTGACATGTGTCACTCTGGTATTCTTTGATCCTTGTTTGCTTTAATTCTGTCTGTTTGATGAAAAATAAAGCGGAATGCCCCCATTGAGATCAGGATTTTGCCCCTAGCTTTAGACACTTCTTTCGATGAGGATATCTACATTGATCACCAAGCCATGGTGAGAGATTTATGCAGATAATTGTTTGGATAATCAAGGACAGTGACTACGCTAAGTGTGTCTAAGATTGTGCTACATTTTACAAAGTTTTGTGATGGCCATAGGATTAGTTCAAATGGATGAAAAAGATATGATATGGTTACATATAGATGGAAGAGTCGATCTATTACAAATAGCGCATGTTGCTAGGATTTCACTACTTGTTTTTATAGCACATTTTTTTTATTTGTTTTCAAGATTTTTTTATTTTTTATTTTTATATCTATGCATTGAATAACTGAGGTATAGAAATTTTTAAGATGCACATTGTTGATAGGTTCGTCAAATAGGTCCCCTTCTGATGTAGATAACTGATATGCCCTCCATCCATAAGCGGATATGATGACAAAAGGACCTAGCAAATTTGGTTCAAATTTGCCCTTCTTTTCCCAATCCTGTTGATTGCAGGGATTCTCCTTCATTACCAAGTCACCAATTTGAAATGCTCTTGGTTTTACTTTGTTATTGTAGCTCCGGCACATGCGTTGCTGATATGCTTTGAGATGATCAAAAGCATGGTGCTGACACTCATCTAGCAGCTCTAACTCTTGCAGTCTATTTACACGATATTCCTCATCTGGAATGAGTCCCTTTAGTGATACTCTAAGTGATGGAATCTCAACATCAATAGGTAGAATAGCATCTGATCCATACACAAGTGAGTATAGTGTTGCTCCTATAGGTGTGCAGATGCTAGTTCTATAGGCCCATAATGTTGGGCTGAGTTGAACATGCCAATCATGACTAGTCTCATTCATTGTCTTCTTGAGTATTTTCAAAATGGTTTTGTTTGAGGCCTCTGCTTGGTCATTCCCTTGTGGATAGTAAGGTGTGGAGAAATGATGTTGGATATGGAATCATGCACACAGTTCTTTTACATCTTGATTCTTGAAAGGTCTTCCATTATCTATGATAATGGAACTAGGAATGCCATATCGACAAATGAGATAATTTAGGATAAAAGAGGATATTGTTTTGTCGGTAACAGTAGTTAATGGGACAACCTCTATCCACTTTGTAAAATACTCAATGGCTGTGATGATAAACTTATGTCAATTTGATGAGGAAGGATGGATCTTGCATACTAGGTTGAGTCCCCATTGACAAAATGGCCATGATGTAGTGAATGGTTTCAGCTCTTGTGTTGGTGCATGTATGAGATTACCATGAATTTGGCATTTTGGACATTTTCTAGCAAACTGATGATTATTTTTCCATGGTCAGCCAATAATAGCCTATCCTCATAATTTTCTTGGCAAGAGTAGGACCACCTGAATGTGTGCCACAAATACCTTCATGAAGTTCATGCAAGGTGGTTTCAAATTCGTTACGATCTAGACATCGAAGAAGAACTTACCATTAACACCTTGGCAGTAAAGTGTGTTAGCGGTTAGGGTATAACGGGTTGCTTGGCAAATAAAGTTGTGTTTCTAGTTTCGAGATAGATCTACTGGAAGGATATTATCTTTTAGGTAGGTGTAGATATTTCCATAGAGGGGTGAGTCGGAACTGACTATGTGACATATGACTTGGGATACAAATTTTTTGTAGGCAATGGAAAATAATTGTTCCACGAGGAACTCATAACAACTCTGTTTGTGTGGTATTTGCAGGAGTGAGGCAATGGTTGCCATGGCATCTGCAACTTTGTTGTCCATCTTTGGAATCTATTCAAATTTGATGTCCACAAAGTACTTTTTGAAGTCATTCACCTAGCCCTTGTAGGGCATCAGCTTGTCATCCTTTGTCTGATAATCATCATTAACTTCATTAATGACCAATTGTGAGTCTCCAAAGACTTTCAACTCTATGATCTTCCACTCAACAACCATTTTGATTCATGTGACTAGAGATTCATACTCAACAGTGTTATTTGTGCAAGGAAACAACAATCTATAAGATTTAGGAATAGGGTGTCCTTTTGCAGTGATGAATAGGACATCGACTCTTGATCCATGTTGTGTGTATGATCTATCAAAGTGCAAGACCCATGGTTTTGTTGATACTGTGAGAATATGTGTATCTAGAAATTCAACATGGATTGGATGACTGTCTTATAATGGTGCTTCTACTATCTGATCAGCAATAGCTTGACCTTTGATAACCTTTCTATTTGTGTAGTGAATGTCAAACTCACTTAGAATCGTGACCCATTTGGCTAACCTCCTGTGAGAGTGGCTTTGTTGGGTAAATATTTTAATGGATCGATATTTTCTATCAACTAGATTGTATGAGCTAGCATATAGTAGCGAAACTTTTGGGAAGCGAACACCACAACCAAACAAAAATTTTCAATGAAGCTGTAGTTGAGCTCATAACCATTCAATGTCCTACTGATGTAGTATATTTCCCTTTCCTTGCTCACTGAATCTTCTTGTGCTAACAATGCTCCTAATGATAACTCTGCAGCTCTGATATGTAAAGAATGAGAGGTTTGTCAGCTATTGGTGGTACCAAGATAGGTAGATTCATCAAATATTATTTGAGTTGGTGGAATGATTCTTCACAATGATCTTACTATCTAAAAGGGACATTCTGGTGGAGTAGATGAGGGAATGGAAGGCACTTGTCAGCTAGTTGAGAAATGAATCTTCTTATGGATTGTATCTGTCCTTGTAGAGATATTAATTGACTAATATTTCTAGGAGGTGGAATCTCCATGATTGTTTGTACCTTTGTGGGGTCCACCTTGATTCCTTTTTCCAAGACTATGTATCCCAAGAGTTTGCCAGTTGTTACACCGAAGACACACTTTTTAGGATTCATTCGTACATTGAATTGCTCTAGCCTCTGAAAGATTTTATCCAAAATCTCTAGATGTCCTTCTCTTGTGAATGATTTATCAAATAGGTCATCTACACAATCCTCCATGAATGTGTGCATCATGTCATGAAATATGGTGGTCATTGCTTGTTGATAGGTTGCTACTGCATTCTTCAAATCGAAAGGCATGATATTCCAGCAATAAGTACCCAATGGACATGTAAATGTTGTTTTATCTTGGTCTTCAGGTGCTATTTTGATTTGATTATAGTCTTTGTCCATAAGTGATAACATAGCATGTCCTGTTGTTAGATCTACAATTGTGTTGATATTGGGTAAAGGAAAGTCACCTTTTGGACAAGCCTTGTTGAGGTCCCTGAAATCTGTACAAATTATGATGCTTTTATCTAGTTTGGATATAGGTACAATGTTAGAGATCCATTCTGCACAATCTATGGGTAGGATGAATCCAACATCAAGTAACTTCTTTAGTTCCTCTTTAACCAATATGGCGACATGCGGGTTCATTTTTCTCAGTTTTTGTTTGAATGGCTTAGCTCTTGGAGCTATAGATAAGTGATGTATGATGAATTATGGATCTACCCCTAGCATATCTGCATAAGACCATGCAAAATTTATTTTCTTTTCTTTGAAGAAAATGTTGAAATCAAGCCTTTCTTGTCATGTTAATGACTTTGCCAAGTGTATGGTCTTTGCTACTACTTCAGTGTCGATGTTGATTGATTGAGTTGGTTAAATCCAAATTGGTGATCTCTCTTCACAATGTTCAAGAAGACTGTCAAGTCTCTCATCCTCTGGCACCTCAAGGAGGTTTTCACCATTGGATACATCCTTTATTTTAACCTTTTTATGATCTAATATTGCCATTAAAATGGTTTTCACCATTAGATCAATTTTTAATTTTATTTATTTTGCGACTACGAGACTTGGCAGTCTCCTAATTGATAACTTCATTATGAGATTCATTGGTGGAACATGTTTTCGGGTTCATAAAACAAGGGTATTGGATAATAGTGTCATCATCTGGGAAGATAGGTATGTTGAGTTGTTTAGTTTGTTCCTAGTCTATGAGTTGAACATGTATTAATGGTAAAGGATCATTTGGCAGGTTCAGGTCTATAGCAGTGAGGGTCATGATGGATACGTTGTCAAAGTTGCCATTAGTGAGATCAAAGTATATGATTGTACCCTCTTTAGAATCTATTTCATTTGAAACCTGATCATCCTCACTAGAATCATCGATATGTTGTGCTCCAACTTCAAATGGTCTAGCTCCTGAACCTTGTCTATCATAGGGTATTGGCATGTAACTTTGGATGATAAGGATATCCTTTTCATGTGAGTCAGTCTCAAAGCTATCCTATAGCTTGTGGATCTGTTCATATAAATTCTGAGTAGCCTCCTCCTTTTTTATTGCAAGCTCCTCATGTTGGTGTTCATCTTCTTATTCCTTTTGTTTGCAGATCGTTTCTTCAGCTGCTTATTTTTGTATCAGTTCTTGTTGTCGTGCTGATTTTTTGTTTGGTTGATGATGTTGTTGATCATGTGGTTGATTGTGTAGTCCATAGCCTTGGCCCGATTTGTCCTTGGTTTGCTGCAAATGAGGTTGAATTTTTTTTGTGATGCCTTCTTGACATTTGTCGATAGGCCTTTTTCTGAGTATCCCATCCTTTGCATGATTCTAAATCCATTACCATATTATTTTGTCGGGAGAGTGATATCAATAGTTGTTACTTGTGTGTCTTCATCATCTTTGTACAACCAATTAGGACATCCTTGTCCTCTATTTCATCTGCTGGAGTTCCTTCTTGAATGAACATACCATCAAATATTTTGATAGGTTGTCAAGATTGTTGTCTTGAAGTTGACGATTGTCCATGAGATCTTGGCAAAATTGGAAATTATGATAGACACAGGGATTCAAAAGATTACTCTCCCATGCCTTTGTCTTTCAACTTCATATTTTTCTCAAAATCTAGAGATAGAGTTTTGAGCTGATCCTTACTGTTTGATGATGTGGAAGCGAGAGATTCCCTATTATGTGGTACAAGAATATTTTGAATTGTTTTGAGATTATTGCAATACTAGAAAGGGTTTGTGTCTGCTGTGATGGAAATTTCTTGTCCATCATATATGAATTTCAATCATTGATGATATGTGGAGGGCACTTCTTGCATTTCATGGATCGAAGGACAACCCAAAAGTATATTATAAGACAAGCCTATGTCCAAGACTTGACATAGAGTATCTCTTTGAAATGGTCCTACTTGAATAGGTAATACCATGAGCCCTTTTGATGATCTTTCTTAATCATGATATGCTTTAATTGTTATCTTTTTCTTAGGATCAATGGTTGTTTTTGAGAAACCCAATGCATGGATAAGTTTTAGAGTGCAAATATTTAGATCAGCTCCTCCATCTATTAGTACTCATTTCACTCGATATTTATAGACCAGAACTTTGATATGGAGTGGATTATTATGCAAATGATTTAGAGAGACGTCGTGATGCTCTAAAAATGATAGGTTATGAGGCACAATTAAATGTCCCACCATGGCTTGGAATCGATCAATATCCAGGTTATTTAGAACTGTAGTGTCAACAAGAGCCGTTTTCAGAATATCCTTGTGTGCGGGTGAGATCTTGAGAAGCTCTAATATGGATATGTGAGATGGTGCCTTCTTCAATTGATCTACTATGTTGTATTGAGTGTTTGGATATGTTGTCATTTTGGAGGCACTCCCTTTCAATAAATATCTAAATTGGGCTCGTGTAGTTACATTGACTGGAACACGTTCTTGTTTGTCTTTGATCTTTATGATATTAACTTGGTTGTTAGATGCCGATATGTTATTGATAACATTGTTGTATACATGATTGATGCATGCCCCTTTATTGTTTGAGTATGATTATGTGCCTTTGTCATAATTTGGAAGTGGATTCTTAAAGGCCTCTGTAGCGTCCTAAAATTGTGACACTTGCAATTTCGACTGCATTTGGGTCTTCACGATGGCGATGCAACGGTGAACCTGAATGGAGACCCCGAAATCTGTTTACAACACCAAAAACTGCATTTTTCTGCACCCTGGCCTGATCCCTCCTTGCACCCTGTTGTCCCGGGAGGTGGGACCATGGCGCCCAGCGCCCTGGTCCCTGGCCCTATTTTGGGCCCAGTCTCTTTTGGGCATCGGGTCTTTAAGTTTGCAATTCGGGAAATAATGTTCCCTGGTCGGCCTAAGGTCGGAAAAGTCAGTCTATCAACCCTAATTGACAAGTATATAAACTACTTTTCCTCTCCTAGAAAGGAAGGAAGGAAATAAGCAAGAGCAAGACGCGGAAGCAATATTCAAACATTCAAACATTCAAGCATTCAAGCATTTCTTCAAGCAATTGAGCATTCTAAGTCTCCATTCAAGGCTAGGTGTTGCATTCAAGACAAGGATTCAACCATTGAAGAGGAGATCACTTACAACATATAACACATAACATACATTACACCTTCGCATGTAAGAATACAAACATTCTTACAACAAGGTATCAGTACTTGTTTACATTACAAACATTTACATTTACAGCATTCTCATTTCTTGGTTAATTCCAAAACTGGGGTTTGACCTAAAGACAAACCCCTAATCCCTAACCCCCCAATCGTCCTCTCTTTTCTGTGTGTAGGTTGCAGGTACGCGGCTGTAATTGAAGATCTGGAATCCTTGTGCAGAGACGAACAGATCCACCTTCGTTTCCCGGATTTTTCGGAGGACCGTGTGCACTCCGGGCGCCATCGTCCCGTCAACTTTCGCTCAAATTTGCAGAACAGCATTGTCTCGACATTTTACTGCTAATTCCAAGTTCGTAGCTTCATCCCGTATCCCTATCTCTGTTTACAAGCGAATCTTTCTTGCTTCTACATACATTCCTAGTTCAATCATTCTATCTACAATCTTTACAAAAGAGGGTATCCTTGATGTCTCAACCCTTGAAACTCATTTAGAATCCAATCCTGCATTGTGTGGGATTGGATCTTGTGGGTTTCAACCCCTCTTTTGAATGTAAAGTCTCTCCTAAGTGAAAACCATCAACCCTAGTGACCTCCCTTCTATCTCCTTGGAGTTGGGGAGGGGAGAACAACTAGGGTTCGATTTTTCCACTTTACATTTTGGTGAACCCGACGTGAACATCCTAATTCTGATTATTCATGGTTAGATCTGAAAAATTTGCTTCCTTAATTACATTTCCATGTTTGATCTTTTGCAAATTTTAGAGGTTAATTGCATAAAAACCCTAAAATTTTCTTTTTAGTAATTGAGCTTGTGAAATGTTTAATTGTTAATGCTTGTTTCAGATCTACCCTTCTATTGCAAATTGTCAATTCATATTTGTGCTTTAATTCTGAAAATTAAGTGGTTAAGTGTCAAAACCCTAATTTTTAAAACCTTCTTGATTCAACCTTTGACTGATAATTCCACTGATCAAAACACTTCCAAATCGGCTGTAACTTTGGATTATACAACAAAATCACAATATCTTTCATCCCTGAAAATTTGGAAAAAAGTTGCGAGGACCGTGTGCACCCCAAGCACCATCGTCCCCGACATTTTTTCCGAAATTTCGGGAGCTAGATCTTACTGTATTTTTCTGCTAAAATCCAGAATTTTGGCTGATTTTATCAATTTTAACACTTTCAAAATTAAAGTCAAAGTTGGTCTAGTGATTGTTTGGATAAAGGCTTATAATCATTCAAAAAATTGTTGAAATTAAAATTCATATCAAAATTGTGTTTCTTACTGTCCTAAATCTGAAAAGTGTGTTGGCATTCATTCAAAATTTCAGTGCTTTATTCAAATTTTTTGCAGTTTGTGACTTTTGAAATTAAGTGTTTAATTGCAACAACCTTGATTTCCACTTTCAAAATTGAATTTTGCGTGAAATTGAGTCAATTTTTAAAATTTCAAAACTTGCATTGCTTTTAGTATTCCCTCTAAAATCATAAAATTCAAAATTTCAGTTTCCCTGTCTTTTTCAAAATTCAAATTTTACATTTTTCAACAATCTTGGTAGGGTTCAATTTTGAGATTGCAACTTTAGTTTGGCCTATCTACAGATCGTAAAATCACTCAATTTTTTCATATTGGCTTTAAAATCATCATCACTTTCATCCTTGAAAATTTCGAAAAAAGTTGCGAGGACCGTGTGCACTCCGTTCGCCACGGTCCCTGACATTTTTTTTGAAATTTCGGGAGATTGTCCTGATTGTATTTAATAGCTTAAATCTAGGAGATTGGCTGATTTTATTGAAATTTGCTACCTCTAAAATTCAAAATCTTCTCTCTCTCTTTAGTGCATGAGTTTTACAACAATAAGCCCTACTTACACTATTCCCATTAGACGAAGCCTTAGAATTAAGTCTTTCCAAGGTTTAATTACTGAGGAGATGGAACCTAATTTGAATGGCCTTTTTAACGAGGACATGGGTAATTCCTCTAATCCTCTTAATGATGAAGAAGCTCTCCATGAGGTTTCTGTAGAACAACTTTCGAAATTGGATAACCAAATTGATGATTTTCGACAATGGATGTCTCAAGAATACCCCGATAGCGAAGCTCTTTCATTAATTAAGGGTCTAAAACATATGGTTCAAAGTGATAAGAATGGAATTGATATTTTGCATGGTATTGCACACATTGTGGATTCGAATGTGATGCCTATGAAGAGTTGTGCTGAAACTTTAGGTTATACACAACCTCCTACTCAAGTCAATCATTCTATTCCTTTGACAACTCCTATTGCTAGTATACCTACTTTTACATCAAACATAATGACTACTTCAATACAAGACATTCCTCCTATGATCACTAGTCATGGGGGCAATCCCTCTTCTTCAATCAACCCTCTTCCTTCATTCAATCCAACTTCTTCATTCATTCCTTCAATGAGTGTTCCTATTACATCTCCACAAATGAACATGACGCAAGAGGGCAATTCATTTAACCATTCCATTCCTCCTTGTAGTGTTCCTCCTTTCCAATCATCTCCTATGACTAACTATCATAGCGTCCCACCACCTTACTCTCAATCAATACCTTCTTTCAATAACATAATACCTCCATCACAATCTAACACGTCTAATATGAACTCTTCGACTGAAGCGACCATTAATAATCTTGCACAAACTGTCTCTTCTTTACAGCAACAAATTGCCTCTCTGAATCAATCTAAGTTTAGTGTGCCCACATTTGATGTTGCGAGCCCACTTTCTCTTGACATTGTTTGAGCTATCCCCCCTAAACATGTTGAAATCCCGCATTTGGAGCTTTATAATGGTAAGGGTGATCCTCTAACACATGTTAAGACCTTTCAAACAATATGTACTGATTCTGCTTATGACCAAAGGTTGCTTGCAAAACTGTTTACTAGAACATTAAGAGATAAAGCCCTACAATGGTATTGCTCATTGTCTTCTTATTCTATTACTTCTTTCGAACAACTTGCAAATGCTTTTATTCAACAATTTCAAAACAATATAAGTCCTCAGGTTACTTTGATTGATTTAATGCATTGTAAACAAGGTGTTAAAGAAAAAGTGACTGATTTCATTGGTAGATATAAGCATTTGTATGCTCAAATTTCCTTTCCAGTACCTGACAATGATATTCAAAGAATCTTTATTTCTAATTTACAAAAAGATATTAGAGAAAAACTTCTATTTTCCGAGTTTACTTCTTTCCAACAGTTGTGCGCAACTCTTCACAATTATCAACTGACTGTGAGTCAAATGGAACAAGCAAATCCTATGGCTCCGAGTGATAAGGGTGATAGTAGTCAACAACCATTTGGGAAGTTTAAACCGAATAGAGAGTCAATTAAATTCAATGAAAACATCATCAACAACAATGTGAATGCAGCATCAGGTGTGCCTCCTATTTCTAAGTTTTTCAAGAAAGAAAGAAAGTTTACTCCTTTGAATGAATCATTGCATAGTATTATGAATAAGTTATTGGAACAAAATGTGCTTACTCTTCCTCCTATAAGGAAAATACATCCTGCAAAGATTAATTCACCCTATTTTGATAACAAATCTTTTTGTCAATTTCATCGTCATCCTGGGCATGATACTGAAAAATGTTTTGCTTTAAAGGGTAAAATTCAAGATTTGATTGATAATAATACTATCTCTATTTCTGGTGTGAATGATAAAGGCAACACATCTGTAGCTCCTCCTAACCAAAATCTTAAGATTTTTACCGATCCATTGCCTTCTCATACCTCTAATGCGATTGATACTAATGATTCCTCTGTCTCACCTGATGATCTAGTGTCTATGACTCCGAATGTGATTAACTTTGTGGAACAGCAGAAAATCCCTAAAGAACCTTCCATCACATTTGATTCCAGTGAAACTATCAGGGCACCTGATGGTCCTCTATATATAGTTGCAAAAGTCAAGAATACACCTTGCCGTGGAGTGCTTATTGAACCTTCTTGCATGGTTAATGTCATTACTGAAGAATTTCTTTTTACTTTGCAATTGAATCAAGTGATCTATGACGAAACAAATGTGGTTGTGAAATTATTTGATGCATTTTCTTCTCCTGCAATTGGTTCTATTACATTACCTATTGAGGTCCATAACAAATCCCTTGATGTGAGCTTTGCTATTATTCCATCGTCCGAACAATTTCGTGTGAAGCTAGGCTATCCTTGGCTATCTTCCATGAAAGCTATCGCTTCTCCTATTCACAAGTGTTTGAAATTTCCCCATAATGGTGAAGTTGTTACTGTCAATCATAGCCTCTTTAAACCAGCTGAAAGAACTTCTAGCATTCCTATTGATTATTTTTGGCCTAAACAATTCCAATCTCTTCCACCGCGAAGTGATCATCTTTTCAAATCTTATCAAAAGTGGAAAAAAGATATGATCCTATCTCTAAGTGAACCTAGAACACCCAACCTTGACATTCCTATTATTCTTGAGAAGGAAGTTCTTCCTTTGAAAGATAAAACTAATGTCTTTCCTCAAGAAGATTCCCAACCCATCCCTATGAATGTGGCTATGCCTATATCTAATAAACTTCCTAAAAGTAGACCTATACCTCCTCGTCATGATGGGCTTGGTCTCCTTCCTAAACCAAATATTCCTCCCTTATATGGAGCAGTTCCTCCTCCTTCCTCTTATGGAGAGAAGAGACCTTCCTCTTCTCCTATTATTCAACCTAAGAGACCACAACCTAAACACCCAAGTGATAAGGATGAGAACATTCCTCCTCCTCAATCTTCTCAACTTCCTACTAATACTAGACGAAATCATTCTGCATGTGAACGCCGACGAAAGCGTCGTCTTAGAGCTCAGGCAGCTGCTTCTCAAACTTTGCAATCCCCAAAAACACCTTCAGCCAGTATTATTCCATTTTCTCCTCAGCCGAAAATAGAGCCAAAATCTCCTAAACATAAGATGCATGATGGTCTTGATCCTGTGCGAGTTAAAGATCCTATTTTTATAAATCTTGATGATGATATAGATGAAAATGTTATTCATGATGAAAATGTTACTCCTGTTCATTCTGATAGTGAATATGAATATGTTGATGTTGATAACCATTTATCTAACGAATTTTCTAAAGCACTTATCCTAGCTCCTAGACAAGAACAACGTGGCTTGGAACATGAACATAGCCCTTGTTTGGATCTTGTGATAGCTCCATCTGCTGTGTTGGATGTTCCTCCTCTAGTGTGTTTCCTACCTTCCCGAAATATTGATCAGCAATATCGGGGGGTAGATGACGTGCTAGACTAGTTTCATTAGCATAGCAGACTCTCTCCTCCTCTCTTGATCTCTTTTGTTACTTCTTCTATGTGTTATTCTCATTCTTCTATTTGTTGTCCTTAGTGTTGTCTACTTGAGGACGATGCAAAACATTGAGATCTCTTTTGGTCTCTCTCATGTTGACTCAAAAGACACATGTGTTCCCTTCTTCTAGGTGACCTTCCTTGATTGGCGAATGGAGAAAAATTATGCATACATACATATGATATACATGAATTATCATACAGCATACTGACCCTGAGGAAAGCGAAGTCACCTTGTGATTTGTGTTTTGTGTCTATTATCCTTGGGCTTATCTCACACTTGGGGGCTAAATCCTTGTGATAACGTGCTCCTTTACCTTCTCATTTCTTATATGTATCACTACCTTAAAGCAATCACCCCCGGTGAGGCATGTGTGATTGCTTTAACGTAGGGGGGCATACATCCCGTTCATATCTTTTCAAGATACTTGAAAATTTCTTGACAAATTTAGCTTTGCCTTGAAAATTTTTGATAACTTTCTTGCATGACTCATAGTGAGGGAACCTTACTACTGACAGTCATGGTTCTCCCTCGTGATCTTCCCTTTTACTTTGTCAATCGAAGTCGTAAGATCCTTAGTCCACTGGGGGCTTGGTGTATCTTGCCTCCTTGACATGGTGAAAGTCTTTCAATGTTGTTTCCTTGTACTTTACCGGAAGTATGAGCGTACGCTTATACTCCCGCTAAAGTGGGGGCTAAATGTAGCATCCTAAAATTGTGACACTTGCAATTTCGACTGCATTTGGGTCTTCACGATGGTGACGCAATGTTGAACCTGAATGGAGACCCCGAAACCTGTTTACAACACCAAAAACTGCATTTTTCTGCACCCTGGCCTGATCCCTACTTGCACTCTGCTGTCCCGGGAGGTGGGACCATGGCGCCCAGCGCCCTGGTCCTTTAGGACTAGGGCGCCCAGCGCCCTGGTCCCCCAGGACCATGGCGCCAGCGCCTTGGTCCTTCAGGACTAGGGCGCCCAGCGCCCTGGTCCCCCAGGACCATGGCGCCTAGCGCCCTGGTCCCTGGCCCTATTTTGGGCCCGGTCTCTTTTGGGCATCGGGTCTTTAAGTTTGCAATTCGGGAAATAATGTTTCCTGGTCGGCCTAAGGTCGGAAAAATCAGTCTATCAACCTTAATTGACAAGTATATAAACTACTTTTCCTCTCCTAGAAAGGAAGGAAGGAAATAAGCAAGAACAAGACGCGGAAGCAATATTCAAACATTCAAACATTCAAACATTCAAGCATTCCTTCAAGCAATTGAGCATTCTAAGTCTCCATTCAAGGCTAGGTGTTGCATTCAAGACAAGGATTCAACCATTGAAGAGGAGATCACTTACAACACATAACACATAACATACATTACACCTGCGCATGTAAGAATACAAACATTCTTACAACAAGGTATCAGTACTTGTTTACATTACAAACATTTACATTTACAGCATTCTCATTTCTTGGTTAATTCCAAAACTGGGGTTTGACCTAAAGGCAAACCCCTAATCCCTAACCCCCCAATCGTCCTCTCTTTTCTGTGTGTAGGTTACAGGTACGCGGCTGTAATTGAAGATCTGGAATCCTTGTCCAGAGACGAACAGATCCACCTTCATTTCGCAGATTTTTCGGAGGACCGTGTGCACTCCGGGCGCCATCGTCCCGTCAACTTTCACTCAAATTTGCAGAACAGCATTGTCTCAATATTTTACTACTAATTCCAGGTCCGTAGCTTCATCCCGTATCCCTATCTCTATTTACAAGCGAATCTTTCTTGCTTCTACATACATTCCTAGTTCAATCATTCTATCTACATTCTTTACAAAAGAGGGTATCCTTGATGTCTCAACCCTTGAAACTCATTTAGAATCCAATCCTGCATTGTGTGGGATTGGATCTTGTGGGTTTCAACCCCTCTTTTGAATGCAAAGTCTCTCCTAAGTGAAAACCATCAACCCTAGTGACCTCCCTTCTCTCTCCTTGGAGTTGGGGAGGGGAGAACAACTAGGGTTCGATTTTTCCGCTTTACAGCCTCATGGTCATCGTTGGTTTTATGACCATCAACAGTTATGTCACCGTTATCTAGCAAATCTTGAACCAAATTTTTCAACCTTAGGAAATCATTTATGTGATGCCCTTTATTTCTATGATATTCACAATAGTTTTTGTCATTCCACCATGATGGTTTGACTTGAGGTTCAAAATCCCTTATTTTTGGCAATGTAATGAGTTTATTTGCCAACAGTTCTCAAAATGCTAATTCAAGGGTTTGTCTTAAAGGTGCGAACTTTCATCGATATGGTGTCGGTTTTGTGTTAGTATTGTTTCCTTGATTGATATTTTGTTGAGTTTTTCGTTCCTAGATTATTGGTTCTTTGATTGTTATTTCCTTGAGTGTTGGTTGGTGGAGTAACACCAGATAAATTTAACATCGGTTGTTTTGGTTTAACATTGTCTACCACATCATCATTGACAACATTCTTGTTTCTTGTCCAAAATTTGGATTTGTCTGAGTTGTTGTAGTAATTGTTGTTTGATGAAATAGCACCTTATTTAGAGAACTTTAAAGTTCCCCTTTTGATTGAGGCTTCTTCTATCAAGATTCCATTTTTTATCAACTTTTAAAAACTAGCTAGGCATTGTAGTTTAAGTTGATAGCTCATTTCGTCATTAAGATTGTCTATGAAGATTTCCATTTTCTCCTTTTTAGGTATGGTTTGGGGATATCTAGAGATCAATCGTCTCCATCTTTGCAAGAACATCACGAATGATTCATTGTTCTTTTGTTTTGTGTTGCAAAGATCAAGAATGGTAACCTCGTGTTGAATGTTATAAGAATATTGGGAAACAAACTTGTTCACAAACTCTTCAAATGATCGGATGGGAGGTGTGATTTTTGAAATCCATTCCATTGTTTGTCCCCCTAGGTTCCTTGGAAATAACCTCATCATGTAAGTGTCATTGTGGGAGAACTCCAAGCTCATTGTGCAAAATTCCCTTATGTGATCGCAAGGATCACTTTTACCATTGTATTTGTCATACTTTGGTATTTCAGAGTTTGGTGGGAATGGTGCCATGTTCAAACTTCAATAAAATGAATAAGGACAAATATCCTCTAAGGAATATCATGTGGTAGTTCCTTGTTGCATGTCTTCTATTTTTTGTTGAAGTGCTTGCAGTCGTTGTGTGAGTGTAGTGAGAGGATTGTTTCCAGTATTAGAATCTCAATGGTTAATGTCACCTTGATTATTAGTGTCACCTTAATCATTGGTATCGCTATGATCATGTGTATTGTCATGGTTAGTGTTAGAGGTGTGTGTTCTTGATTTTGTCTTTTTGATGCTCTTAGTTTGTTTTGGTTGTTCTGTGTCAAAATCCTCAAAGATTTTGATACCTTTGCTAGATAGCAGGAGGAAATATTTTTGTTTGTTGTTTTCGATGAGTTTTTCTAAGAGTTTGTGTAGGCCAGGGTCTTGTTGTGCCTCTTCAATAACTTCATCTGTTATTTCTTCTTCATCCATATTTAGGTAGTTTTTCCAATTGTTGACTTCTCGGTGTCTCATGCTTGATTCAGGCTCTTCTTCCCACTCAATGTTTTTATGAGATCATGTAAAAATTGGCATGACTCAAGTTGATTCAATATGTGATTGGATCCTTAGAAAAATAAGCTAAATTGGTTTTTCCTCCTTGGTTGATACATTGAGAGAATTTTGTTTTTTGTTTAAAGGCATGTGCTTTCAAAGCCTCCTCGTCAAACTATGTTCCTTTACCGCGTAGATAGTTATGAAAGCGGTGTAAGAAAGTACGGTGTTTTAGGAAGAGTTTAAGGTTTATGTAGAGAGATTTTATTCTTCTTAGTATTTTCTCTCGGCTTGGTTGTTTTCTCTTCAAATCAGTTTTCTGGTGAAGATTCCTACTTTGTGACTATTCAGAAGTGGTCATACAAGTCGTAAAAGTTTCATTTTTGGTTGAAAAAATACTTTTGTTTTTGGTATCTAAGTTTACTCAGCCGAACAGAGGATTCGATATGCCCCTATAAATATGACTAAGTATGTCCAAAAGGATGTGATAAAGTTTCCTGATAAAGAACGATATGTCTTTGATTTTGGAAACTTGATGTGTTTGGACTAACTTTGCATAACTCAACTCAGTATTCTAATGTTGATATGGTTGAAATGTGAAACTAAAATCATGAAATGATACTGATCTGATAAAATTTCTCCTGTTCGAGCTATTTTTGATAGAGGACCCAAAAGGGTATCTGAAAATGGTGTTAAATTTTCAAAATTGTTGATAACCTTCTCTCTGTTTTTGGACTCTTTTTTATATGTGCTAAAACATACTGTTTACGCGCTAAAATACGAATCCAATGCGCTATAAAGATTCTCAAATGTACTATGATGCCCTTGGTATGCTCTATCTTATGTTTATTGATAGTGAAAATGTTATTTTTCCTATGTGCTAATATGATCTTCTGAAGCGCTAATGTTTGGGTTGCACGGGCTACTAAATAAAATATATGCATTGCACTGATGTTTAGATGCGCTAATTTGAACTCCCAATGCACTATGCTGCCCTGGTTTTCTCTATTTGATGTTACTATAAAATTTTGAAACAAATCTGGTGTTTTGATGGATTATCCTCTAAAACGATGATTTGAAAACATAGTAGGCAAAAGAAAAAAAGTTTGTCTATGCTAAACAGATAGTTTATGTTCAATAGGATCTTTCCAAATCCTTATTTATTTTCACGGGTTTGGTCAAGATATACACATTAGATAGACCTCTCTATTCTCAAAGGTCATTTAAAATATCAATAGCCCACACTTGATACTCCGTCAGCTCAAACAGCCATGTCACACCCTAAGGTGCACCCACTTTTTTGCCTTTAGCCAAAAGTTGACCCAAAGAAGATTGCTCATCAATTGAATTGTTTTCTTGAGACATTTATGGTGAGTGTCTTGGGGGGGATTCTTCCCCACCCTTGCACTATGGTATTAGAAATGTTGGGTAAAATTGACAAGATGAGACTTCTAGTTCTAAAGTTCATAATCAGGCTTTCATTCAGTCTTCAGTGATAAACTCCCTTAGGAGGATTCCCAACCTTTAGAACAAAGGCTTTACGTATCTCAAGGATACTGGGGGAAGACTAATCATTGAGCAAAACCATTGGAGGGGATTTTCATTAGCCTCCACATTTGATTATAGTGGGTTGGAATACTTGGCTTTAAGTCATTCCCCACTTAGGTCGTTCCCCTCACATTGGCCTTATAGGTACCTCGGGATGGAAGGCCTACTAAAGGATTTATCTTAATGGTAAATTGAAAGAAAGATTGAAAATGGTGTGTTTGGCTTTTTGATCACCCAATTAAGGGGAGATCATATACCTAACACCTTCGAAACAGGGAATACACGCTTTCTTTTTATCCAATATCACAATTGTTTTCTAAAAGCTACCTTGGAGATGTTGCTGCAAAAGACATGTGGTTCTTTTTTACCCAAGATAGCAATATGTGTGTGATAGCAAAAACTTTTGAACAAATGAAATCCTGGTCAACCAAAGTAAATTCGCCAAAATGAACAACAACTATCTCAATTTGAAAGCTTTGAAATAGTAAAATGAAGGTTCTTTTTAAGCTTCCAAGTAAAAAGTGAGGTTTGTTTTAATGAGCACCAAAGGAAAGTGATGTTTAACTTTAAGCCCTTTGCAAAAAATGGAAAGTTTTGTGTTGTTATTTTTAGGGCCCAAAGAAATGTGATCCTAACTTGCATAAAAGGAAAGATTTGAGTTGTTGTTCCTTTTAACTATGCAAGCAAGAAAAATTGAGTCTTGTTTTAATCACCAAAAGAAATCATGAGGTTAATTTTAAACACCAAAATAAATCATGAGGTTCATTTTAATCCTTTGCAAGAAAAGGAAAGATGAGTTCTCTTTACTAACTTAGAAAAAAAGTAAAGAAAACTAAACTCCTTCTGTTTTTGCACAAAACTGTTAGAACCTGCACACAGTCAGTTAGCAAAAATATCAAATCCTGATGGTGGGCTTCACAAGCCTAATTTCTGATTCTGTTTCAATTTTTTTTGCACTCTGTCTAGTCCATGCGCTAGACTTTGGAACATATGCACTAGAGAATGGTGCCTAAGTGCTAAAACATAAAACCTATGCGCTACTCTGAAACCTCTATGTGCTAAACTGATGTTCCTACTCGTTGAAGTATCTGACAAAGATAAGCACTAAAATGAAGTTCCTATGCACTACAATATGTTTTATATGTGCTAAATAGTGTAGTAAATGCGCTAAAGTAAGCTATAGATGCATTACACAAGCTCGCAGATGCACTATTTTGGTATTCTAACATGATTGTTGTATTCAACCTATGTGAAAAATGATGTTAGATTTGGGGACGGGCCCCATAGTGGGTGCCAAAAATGTATGCAAGATTTAGTGTGATCAAAATACGAAAAATTGAGATAAAAGAGCTAACATACCAATAAAACTTTTGAGTACAAAGATTAACTAAACTTAAACTAATTTAAACAAGTTAACTTCCCAAGATGTGTCTCATTGTTCTTTATCTCATAGGATCCCTCAAGTCAATGGTTGCTCTCAAATCAATGAGAAAATGACTTAGGAATGACAACTCCAAGAATGAGTGATAAAAATGATTTATATGCAATAATGCATCTAAGATCTATATGATATGTTGATGATGATTAAGATATGATACTAAGCTATGATGAAGATGAAGCTATGGTAAGGATATTAACAAACTATGCTAACATGATATACTAACATGGATATTCTATCTTAACGATATACAATGCTTCTAAATGCTTAAAATGCTAGATTCTAACAAAGAGAGACTAAAATGCTTCATATAATTAGACTATAGTGTAAATGCATAAAAAATTCAATATGGTTTATGAAGAAAGTGAGTCCTATTTATAGGGAAAATAGGGAAATGGATGGTTTGATAGTTCTGATACTTAATATAAGTACAGATCCAATAGCCAACAAGATGAGAGGGGGGGGTGAATCATACAAACTTAACCATCCATAAAAACATCAGATTCAACCTTGGTAACATATATATTAGTCATATATCCAAAACTGTCAAACATGCAAACTCAAAAGCATATGAACAATATAAACCTCATAACACCAGATTTAACGTGGAAACCCAAATAGGAAAAAACCACTTTGGGATTTTGGACCCACTAAGAAATATACTCTTCTAGAGTATGCTCGGTTAAAAGCAAATCCTGTTAAAGATTACAAACACATTGCTAGATGTGACCCGGTTAAGGGATTTCCCTCAGATCTGTTAGGATCTTCACTTTGTTAGAAGTGACCTTGTCAAAGGATTTCAAACACTCAATCAGAATGTCACCTTGCTAGAGGATTTACATATAAGACTGTTAAGTCCACTCGGTTAAGAGATTTTCTATCACTTTCACAAAATAACAGTAATAAAAATCTATCTGCAACTTCACATCTAAAATGCTAAAGTAGATTCTTATTTGTTCAATACAATCTAGACATAGAACTAATCTTGTCTATCTGTTGGGCTTCTATACTCTGTTATTCTAACAGGTCTTCAAGCTTCTATGCTTGGTAATCACTATGTGGCATCCCTGTGGATACACTTGCCCACATACATTGTTTATCAACAGTTTCCTATTTATAAACAATTAGGTAACCACTTAATCTCCTTGATCACATTTCCCATGATCAATCATAGCCATCAGATCTTCAATCTTGTCCAGGTTCAATGCATTTTTCGATTTGAAAATGTTTTACCCCACCTTGGAACTTGCATAATAGTCTTGGAACTTGTGCCAAGGTATTGCGGTTCAATCTGAGTTGTAGATCTTCATGCCGACTTTCCAATGCCTTAGATTTGTTAACAAACTTATTCCATGGCTTACCAATCATTGATCCGCTCCAGCTCATCAGCTTCTTTCATAAAATATCGCATGTAAACATTTAATGCATTCTGTTATAGCTCGGTTACAACTCGGTAACAACTCAGTGAATACTAAACTTCACTCGGTAGACATTCCGCCTTCATTAACTGATAGCGATAACCTTAGGGTTTACCGACTAGGTTCCTTAGGGTTTACTGACTAGGTTCTTTGGTTGATAACATAGTATAGTATTAACCTTTACATTTTACAACATATGTATGATGTTAAAACAATCTAAAACATCATGATCTCATCATTGTCTGACTCGGTAGTAGTTTCCCACTGAATACCTTATTCATTCCTTTGTTCATCATATTCTTTCCTGTGTCTTTTACCGACTTCTTCATAATCTTCATATCATACTTCTCAAGATATGGCAACATCATACTGAATTAGAAAATCAATTTCTTGACATCAATGACAAAATAATAATATCAAGATAGTAAAACATCTTTAATCAGTTATAACCATAATCATCAACAACCTTCTCAATATCCTTATTGAAATGCCAACAATCTTTCATTGTATGTGTAGTCACATAAATCTGTCCACTTAATTAAATGAATACTTAGTATTTATTTGATTATTTAACCATCAATTAATAATTAATTAAATTAATATTTAATTAATTCATCTTAACCCTATTCTCCTATTAATTAAATAAATTATTCAATTTATTTGATTTAATTCACTTAACCAAATTCAGACCATTAATTAAATAAATAAATCATATTTATTTAATTAAATCTTCTCTCACATTTAAATAAATTAATATTTATTTAAAACCCCCAAAATCCCACCTCTCACATTTAAATAAATAAATCATTTATTTAAATCACCTTTATCCTCCACCCACTTGCATTTTCCTACAAATACAAGTTGCACAATTATTTTAAATAAATAATTTATTTAAATCACCTTTATCCTCCACCCACTTGTATTTTCCTACAAAAGCAAGTTGCACAACTATTTTAAATAAATTATTTATTTAAAATCCTATTTATCCTCACCCACTTGAAACCTTTAATGGTTTCCCTTAAAGTATTCAAACTTGATGGCTTTAAAGTCTTCAAACTTGATGGCTTCCTTCTATAGTCTTCTTAAGACTTTAATGGTTTTCCTTAAAGTCTTCAAGCCTTTAATGGTTCCCCTCAAAGTCTTCAAGCATTTTAATGCTTTATCTTCCTTTTTCTCATTTAAATAAATTAATATTTATTTGAATATTTATCCAAATACAACTTGCACACATTTATTGAAATAAATGAATTTTTATTTTAATAAAATCCTATTTTCCCTCACCCACCAAATCCACTTGCAAAATCTAATCCCCTTCTAGATTCTTCTAACCCCTTCCTAATTAGCTTAATCCATCCCCTAATTATTGTCACATTCCTAAGCAAAATGGAGTCACTTCTCAAAGCCTAAAAGTCTTGGATAACCTTTGAAAGCTTCCAACCTTCAACCACTAAATGGCTCAAAGTCTTTGATAACCATTGAAGGCTTTCAACCTTCAACCACTTAATCCCCAAAGTCTCCAATAATCATTAATGGTTACCTCAAACCCTCCCACATGGTTAAAACATTTGTTTTGACTCAACCTCTACCCAACCCAAGGGTCTCATCAAGCCTTTAATGCTTTGACCATGATTATCTCTTAATCATTTGCACAAAGGTTTATCCTTGGATTAACTCTTAATCCAATGGGTAATCTTAATTTAGACTTGACCCTTACCTTCTAGATAACCATGAGGTCTTCTCAGGCCTTTAATGCCTCCAACCTCTTCTCTCAACCCAATCCTATGTTGACACTTGTCACCATTTTATTGGTGTCAATTGTGCACATGGATCCCCAACTTTCAAACTTGACCCTTGATTAAACCATTCAATCTTAACCCTTCATTTCCCCATTTCTTCTATAAATAGAACCCTTCTCCTCAAGCAAAAGGAAGCATTTAGAGTATTGTTGTTATACTGGCATTAGCATAGAGCTTTTTCATAGCATCACTATCTACTCTTGCATAGTATTTGCTTATCATATTCAACCATCTTGAATCTCCATATGGCATCCATGGCTAGTGCTAAAAGCTGAGAGCTACACTCATTTGGGACTTGGAGAGGAGAGAAACAAGGGAGAAGCATCAAAAGGCATCATGGAAGCATCTTAGGGAGGCTCTTCTCCTTTCTTTTATTTTGTTAAACTTCTTTCATGCTTTTTGAAATCTCTCTTGATATGTTTGGAATGGTTTTTAGTTCTTTGTTTTGTTTTTATGGTTGAAACTAACTTATTAACATTGAACTTTGTTGTTGCCTTGTCCCCATTTCCATGACATCAGTATGTTATAATGCAATATTGCCAACAATCTCCCCCTTTGGCATTGATGGAAAAACCAATTGATTTGACCTTAGTAGATTCAGATTGTTGTGATTCTGAAATGCCGAAATGTTCTCCCCCATACATTAGACTTCTCTTGTTTTCTCAATCTTCCCCTTTCATAGGTATTCTCTCCCTTTGACAACAATGCCAAAAAGAAAAGAACTAAAACATAATTTGTTTCTATAAGAAGTTATTTCCTGCTATTGTGTATCAACTGAGTCTTGGTGTCTTCAATTCCTGTTCCCTGTAATATTCTCTGTATTATTTCCAGTATTAATTCCAGTACACTTTTAGAAAACATCCTAAAGTGTATAACTCCAGCATCAACTCCCAAAAGATATTCAATAGAGTCATCAGATTGATGCTTTCACCGAACTCGGTCAGTGAGTAGAAGATAGGGGTAGGACCCCTAACTTACTTCTGAGATATTCAAAAGTGTCCTTTGGTAGTGGCTTGGTGAAGATATCTTCTATTTGCTCCTTTGTGCTAACATATTCCAACACCACTTTCTTCTCTTGAGCTTCTTCTCTAAGATAATGATATTTGATAGATATGTGCTTTGTCTTAGAGTGCATAATAGGATTTTTTGAAATATTAATGGCACTAGTATTGTCACAGAATATAGTTACTGGCTCGGTAACTTTCTCATTTATACCTTCCAACAGTTGTTTGATCCACGCAATGTTGGTACAATTCAATGCTGCAACAACATATTCAGCTTCTACTATTGACTGTGAAACACGTCCTTGTTTCTTGCTAAGCCAACTCACTAGTCTTTCTCCTAAAAAGAAAGCTCCACCACTTGTGCTTTTTATGTAATCAATGTTGCCTGCCCAATCAGCATCAGTATAAACTTTTAAATCAAAATCATTTCATTTCTGATATACTAAGCCATAATCCTCTATGCCTTTCAAGTATCTAAACATTCTTTTGATTGCTGTCATGTGTGTTTCCTTAGGATCTGTAGAGAATCTTGCAACTATACCTACTGCATGTGCTATGTCTGGTCTGCTGTGAACAACATATTCTAGTTTTCCAATCATGGATTGGTAGAGTGTCTCATCAACAGATGCAGATTCATCATTCTTTGATAATTTACAGTTGGTAGTCATAGGAGTACTTACTGGTTTTGAATCATCCATTCCAAATTTCTTCAAAATTTCCTTTATGTACTTGGATTGAGTAATGAAAATCTCATTTTTCATTTGCAGTATCTGTAAACCTATAAAATACTTTATCTCACCAGTTAATGACATCTCAAATTCTTTGCTCATTTCATTCCCAAAGTTCTTGTATAAAGAGTCATTTCCACAAAAGATAATATCATCAACAAATATGGCTGAGA
The DNA here is from genome assembly GCF_030272615.1 of Cryptomeria japonica. Taxonomy (NCBI): domain Eukaryota; kingdom Viridiplantae; phylum Streptophyta; class Pinopsida; order Cupressales; family Cupressaceae; genus Cryptomeria; species Cryptomeria japonica. Next base: position 614,045,795 of record NC_081408.1, on the reverse strand, counting down.
TCAGTATTCCATTTTCATCATTCTTCATGTATATGTTGTTGTTCTCATTTGTCCTTATAAAACCAATCTTAATCAAATAAGAGTGCAATCTTTCATACCATGCTCTTGGTGCTTGTTTCAAACCATATAAATCTTTGTTCAACTTACATACCTGATCTTTATCATTGTCTTCAACAAATCCTTCAGGTTGTTCAATGAAAACTTCTTCTTCTAATATTCCATTCAGAAATGCAGATTTGACATCCATTTGATATATCTTGAAGTTCTTGAAAGAAGCATAGGCCAACAATGTTCTTACTCCTTCAAGTCTAGCAACAGGTGCAAAAGTTTAACCATAATCAATTCCTTCTTCTTGTGCATAACCTTTGCAAACTAGTCTTGCTTTGTTTCGAATGACCTCCCCTTTTTCATTTTGCTTGTTTCTGAAAATCCACTTTGTACCGATTACATTTTTGTCCTTCAATCTTGGGATTAGTGCCCATGTGTCATTCTTCTTGATTTGATCAATCTCTTCTATCATAGCATTTACCCAATCTTCACTGTTAAATGCCTCTTTTACTATTCTCAGTTCAAATTCAGATATCAAACATGTGTTCTGTCTTAGTTTGTTCCTTGTCATCATTGGATCATCCTTATCTCCTATAATCTAACTTGGTGCATGATGTCTTCTGACATACTTGGCTAATACAGGCTCGGTAGGCTCTGTATGATCTTCTTCATCACTCGGTAACTAGATATTTTCTTCATTTTCTTCAACAGTTATCTCGGTAGGACTTCTCGATTGCACATAGACAAATTCATCATAGTCTTCTGGTTCTTTGGAATTTCCTTCATCATTTCTTTCTGCAAATTCATCTATTTTCACATTTGCACTTTCTACTATTTTGTTAGATGATTTGATCAGACATTTTAATGCTTTGCTTCTAGAAGAATAACCTAGAAATGTTCCTTCTTCACTTTTCTGATCAAATTTGCCATTTCTATCATCTTTATGAACATAACATCTACTTCCAAATATTTTAAAATAACTAACATTAGGTTTCTTATCATACCAGATCTCATATGGTGTCTTCAAAGTACCTTTCTTCAATTGAACTTGGTTCAAAGTGTAAATAGTTGTGCTTATTGCTTCTCTCCAAAATGTTTGTGGCACCTTCTTCTCAATCATCAGTGTTCTAGCACAATCCACAATAGATCTGTTTCTTCTTTTAGCTATTCCATTCTTTTGTGGAGTTCTCGGTGCAGAGACTTGTCTTTTAATACCATGATCATTGCAGAATAAGTTGAATTCATCAGATGTGAAACTCTCCTCCTCTATCTGATCTAAGACATTTCAGTTGTTTTCCTGTTTCATTTTCAACTCTTGCCTTGTACCATTTAAACATTTGAAAAGCTTTTGATTTTTCTTTTAAAAACATTACTGACATCATCCTTGAATAGTCATCCACAAATAATATGAAATACTTATCACCATAATAACTTTGCACTAGATCTAAAATTCCCTTAGAAGTGTAAGACTTACTTGTAAAGCTTGATCTTGTCATCTTACCCATCTGGCATCCTCGGCACATAGCATTCTCAAGTTTTTCAAGAATCGATAGACCTCTTACTCTGTGCTTCTTACTTATCTTGATCAAGTTATCAAAATTTACATGATAAAACCTCTTATGCCATAGCCAGGTATCATCAATCTTTGCATGCAAACACTTATTCTGAGTTGAGTCAAGGTGAAATGTATTACCTTTTGTTTGTGTCCCGATAGCAGCTAACTTTCCATTCTTGTCATGAACTTTGACAATTCCTTTCTAAAATTCTATTCGGTAACCTATGTTGTTTAGCTGTGCTACACTCAATAAATTGTATTTCAAACCTTCAACCCAATAGACATCATTGCATCTTGCATTATCAAGAAGTGTTATAGATCCTTTACCTCTTACCGAATATGGTGCATCATTAGCAAATCTAACATAGCCTCCATCATAATCTTCTAACATAACAAACTTGTGTTTATCTCCTGTCATATGATGTGAGCATCCACTATCTATAATCCAAGAATCATTAGTGTTTATGTGAGATATTAGGGCTTTTTCTTCATACCTTTCTTCATCTGATCCATCCTTGATAGCCACATAAACAACTTCCTCTGTATCAGTCTCATCTAATTTATCATCGTTAGATTCTTCATCAACTATTAAGCATGTCTTTCTATCTCTTCTTCTGAAGTCTCGGTGTCCTCTGTAATGGTTATCTTTCTGTCTGTCATCTCGGTAATCTTTCTTTTCAGTAAAATCTTTGTCAGGATAGTTAGAAGCCATATGTCCAATCTTATCACAATTGAAACATTTCAAAGGTAGTTTTCCTTTATACTTACCTTTACCTCTCGGTAACCTTTTGGCTAATAGTGCTTCAAACTCTTCTTGCTTTCTGATTTCTTCATACAATTTGTGTACTGCTTCCATGTTCTTCCGAAATATTTCACTTGCTCCACTGTGATCTCCTTCAGAGTACTTATACTTTCTTTCATTGTAATCATTAGATTCATCAAGATGAAAAGAACTAAATGCAGATTCAACTTTATTTACCGAAGATCCACTGTTATCAAAATAACTTAACTCAAATGCATGTAGCTTACCAATAGTAGAATCCAAGGAAACTGGCATATTAGGTACTGACCTCAATTCATTGATTGCTAAGACTCGGATTGCATAAGCTGGTAGAAGGGTTCTTAACAACTTACTTGTTATATCTTTTTCTTCAATAGTTCCACCTGCTCCTTTGATTTGACTGACAATCTCCTTTAGTCTTGTACTGTACTGAGTTATGTTCTCACCTTCATTCATCCTCATAGATTCAAGTTGTCCTCTTAAACTGTCTACTTTTTCTCTTTGAACATGTTCATCTCCTCCATATACTGATATGAGCTTATCCCACATTGCCTTTGCATCATTGCAACCTTCTAGATCATTAAACTCTGAATCAGTCAATGCAGATGTTATTTCAATCATTGCTTGAATATGTTCTTGCTTTACCTTTATCTCTTCCATAGTCAATGGATAGGTGCTCGATGTGACAAAATCATTCTCTAGATAGTATACAACATATTCTCCAACTCCTGATAGATGTAGCTTCATCCTTTTCTACCATGTAGAGAAACTTGACTTGTTTAGCTTCGGTGCATCCCTCTTATACATCTTTGGATCTTTAACTCAAGTGCCTTTAAACTTTCCTTCCGGAGTCCAAAGCTCTGATACCAATTGGTAGTTCTGATACTTAATATAAGTACAGATCCAATAGCCAACAAGATGAGAGGGGGGGGGTGAATCATACAAACTTAACCATCCATAAAAACATCAGATTCAACCTCGGTAACATATATATCAATCATATATCCAAAACTGTCAAACATGCAAACTCAAAAGCATATGAACAATATAAACCTCATAACACCAGATTTAACGTGGAAACCCAAATAGGAAAAAACCACTCTGGGATTTTGGACCCACTAAGAAATATACTCTTCTAGATTATGCTTGGTTAAAAGCAAATCCTGTTAAAGATTACAAACACATTGCTAGATGTGACCCGGTTAAGGGATTTCCCTCAGATCTATAATGATCTTCACTTTGTTAGAAGTGACCTTGTTAAAGGATTTCAAACACTCAATCAGAATGTCACCTTGCTAGAGGATTTACATATAAGACTGTTAAGTCCACTCGGTTAAGAGATTTTCTATCACTTTCACAAAATAACAGTAATAAAAATCTATTTGCAACTTCACATCTAAAATGCTAAAGCGGATTCTTATTTGTTCAATACAATCTAGACATAGAACTAATCTTGTCTATCTTTTGGGCTTCTATACTCCGTTATTCTAACAGGTCTTCAAGCTTCTGTGTTCGGTAATCACTATGTAGCATCCCTGTGCATACACTTGCTCGCATACATTGTTTATCAACACTTTCCTATTTATAAACAATTAGGTAACCGCTTAATTTCCTTGATCACATTTCCCATGATCAATCATAGCCATCAGATCTTCAATCTTGTCCAGGTTCAATGCATCTTTCAATCTGAAAACGTTTTACCCCGCCTTGGAACTTGCATAATAGTCTTGGAACTTGTGCCAGGGTATTGCGGTTCAATCTGAGCTGTAGATCTTCATGCCGACTTTCCAGTGCCTTAGATTCGTTAACAAACTTCTTCCACGGCTTACCAATCATTGATCCGCTCCAGCTCATTAGCTTCTTTCATTAAATACCGCATGTAAACATTTAATGTATTCTATTATAGCTCGATTACAACTCGGTGAATACTAAACTTCACTCGGTAGACATTCTGCCTTCATTAACCGATAGCGATAACCTTAGGGTTTACCGACTAGGTTCCTTAGGGTTTACCGACTAGGTTCTTTGGTTGATAACATAGTATAGTATTAACCTTTACATTTTACAACATATGTATGATGTTAAAACAATCTAAAACATCATGATCTCATCATTGTCTGACTCGGTAGTAGTTGCCCATTGAATACCTTATTCATTCCTTTATTCATCATATTATTTCCTGTGTCTTTTACCGACTTCTTCATAATCTTCATATCATACTTCCCAAGATATGGCAACATCATAACGAATTAGAAAATCAATTTCTTGACATCAATGACAAAATAATAATATCAAGATAGTAAAACATCTTTAATCAGTTATAACCATAATCATCAACAACCTTCTCAATATCCTTATTGAAATGTCAACTATCTTTCATTGTCTGTTATAATGCAATATTGCCAACATGGTTAAGATTCAATAATCTTAACAAGGGATAGGATTGAAAGTTACTCAATCGATGTTTACAATTTTCACCAATGAAATGGTGACAATTGTCAACAAGAGGTGGCTTGAGAGGAGATGTAGGAGGCATTAAATGCCTGAGAAGACATGAGGGTCACCCTAGGAGAGTGTGGTTAGGGTTAATTAGGATTAACCAGTGGATAAAGATTTTACCCAAAGAGTAAACTCTTGTGCAAAGGTTAATAACATAACTAGGGTCAAAACAATGAGTGCTTGAGGAGACCCCTAGGTTAAATGAGCGTTAAGTTAAAGAGAAAGTCTCTAACCATGAGTTGAGGTTGGATTAACCATTAATGGTTAGGAAGACTTTGAAGGTTAACTTGTTGAGGTCATAAAGCCTTCAATGCATTTCAAAGACTTTGAGGCATTTTTGAGAAGTGACTTCTCTTAAGGAATGTGCTAATGTTTAAGAGATGAATTAGGCTAATTTAGGATGATTAGAAGAATCTAGATGGATCTAGAAGAGGATTATTCATGCAAATAGATTTATTAAGAGAAGGCAAGTGGGAGGTATTTTTGGATTTTATTTTTGAAATAAAGTGATTTGTTCCAAAAAGTGAATGACAACTTGCCTAATTTAAATAAAATTTTGATTTATTTAAATTGGAAGGGAATTTTTAATTAAATGTGAATTTAATTAAAAGGGGAAGGGGATTTAATTAAATAAAGTGATTTATTTAATTAAAAGCTAGAAAGTGATTATATGAATTTAATTAAATAAATTGAATAGTTTGTTTAATCAAATAGATGAAAGTGGGGAAATTAATTAAATATAATATAATTAATAGAGGAATGTGGTTTTGATGAATTAAATAAATATTAAATATTTATTTAAAGAGATGGTTGGATTTATACGTCTACAATAACAATAATGTATAAAGGACATGAACATAAAAATAAAAACATAGTAAACATATATTTCAAAAAAACCAAAAAAAAAACATAAAACTATAAAAAAAATTGAAGTAATTAAAATAAAATAACGCTTAAATAATTAAATAAAGTATGATAAAATAACTCTTTAGTAAATTAAATATTTTTTAATAAATAAAATTATTCAAGAATATTTTAAATACATGTATTTAAGACATCTATACTAATTTATAAAATTTACATATCAATGTAAATTAGTATTAGTTTTAGGTTTTTTTTAATGGGGGTTCCTTGATATAATTACATAATGACAAATGACATGTTTTATATTGTGTTTGGTTCTTTTTAAATTCTTATCTATTTTTATTTGTTTTTATCTTCAGAAATTTTTAAATGTTGGACATTATCTTAATTTATCCATTCATATTCTTACACATTCATGTCTTATTTTGGTCAAGATCAATTTTGCAATGCTTGGATTTTTATTTTACTTGTTTGGGATTAATTCCAATTTAAAAAATTAATTTCAAAATTCTTAGCTCCAAATCTTTTTCAATAGTCATTAGGAGTTGATTGATAAGCTTTTATGTGATTATTTATTGTCTTCATATTTAAAATCATTCATTCATACATTTAAATAAATTTGAAGATAATGAAATTCATATCACAAGAACAAACTTTTGATAAGGAGAAAAAACTAATGGTGTTAAGAGTGGAGGAGCAGGCGGCTGTAGGGTTTTGGAGGGTGCTGAGGAGAAGAGTGGGGATGAAGATAGTGACCCAGATGTTTTTGTGTTTATTTATTGGTTGTTTAAGGGGTTTTTTTTTTCCCTATATTTTCTTGAGGTCGGGCCTTCTAGAGCTCCCTTCTCTAGCTAGGATTTTCCTCTCTCAAACCGTCTGTGGGAGATTTTTATCCTCTTTTGGGTGACTCTACAGATACTTTGTCAACGTTAGTCTTTGGCCAGTTTGGGTTTTTGTTTTGTGGTTTTCTTGAGCTTGGTTTCTATTGGGTTTTTTGGTGCATTTGGATTTGGGCGCTCCACCCTTCAATGGTTGTGTCCCTTTGGACCAGCTCTCCCTCTACTATTGGAGACCCTTGCAAAGCCCTTATTTCTTAGGTTTTTTTATGCTAGTCTTTCACTATTGTGGGAGTTATGACAAGTCTCTTTTGCTCTTTGGTTCTCTTTCTATGGATTGGGAGGTGTCTCCTTTCCTCCCTTCCATCTTGGGTGTTTTTCATTTTCATTTGCAGAATAGTTAGTTCCATTCTTTCTTCTAGATAAAATGTCTCTTCAATGTCTATGTTTTCAACTTGTTAATAACCCTTACACGCCAATCTTGCCTTGTTCCTAGTGAATTTTCCATCTCCATTTAGCTTGTCTGGAACACCCACTTAGTTCCTATCACATTCTTATCCACCAATCTAGGTAATTCCCATGTTTGATTTTTCTCCTTCTGATTCAAATCCTCTTCCATTGCCTTTATCTAACTTTCATCCTTGATTGCATCCAAATAGGTCTTTTTCTCCACTTGAGATAAGAAACATTAGTTTGCTTGTTCATTGGTTTTTCCAAGTCTTCTTCTTGTCTGAACTCCTTTATTTTTGTCTCCAACGATTTGATCCTCTAAATTATTCTTCTACACATATTGTGTTGGTGTCTCAGGTGTTTGTTTAGGTTCCTTTTCTTCTACACTTCTTTCATCTTTATCTTCTGTAGCAACCTTCTCTTCTATAGCCACCAAATCAACTTCTATTTCAGTCTCAAATTTAGCTACTATCTTAGTTTGATTTAATTCTTTACTAAATTTCATATTTTCTCTCCACAACCTTATTCATCCTCTTGTTGTAACACCTATATGCCTTACTCCTTGTAGAGTATCCTAAAAATATTCCTTCATCTAACCTTGCATCAAACTTCCCTAGATCCTCCTTAGTTATCCTTATGTAGCACTTGCTTCCAAAGATTCTTTAATTCTTGATTGTAGGAGGTTTTCCATCCCATAGTTTATAAGGTATCTTTCTGTGATTCACTCTTATTTGTACCTTGCTAATAATGTAAACAACGGTATGCACAACTTCTTTCTAATTCTCATTAGGTAGGTTAGCATCCTTTCACATAGTTCTAGTCATTTCAACAACAATCTTATTCTTTCTTTCAACAACTTTATTCTCTTGAGGGGTTATAGGAATAGAAAAATGTCTTCTAATACCATGCTCTTCATATAATCTATCAAATTCATTTGAAGTAAACTCTCCTCCTCTATCAGACCTTAAACATTTGATCTTAGTATCTACTTGATTCTCAACCATAGACTTGAATACTTTAAACTTTTCTAATTCTTTAGATTTTTCTTTCAAAAAAGTAACCCATGTCATTCTAGAATGACCATTAATAAGCAACACAAAATACCTTTTGCCACTCAATCCTCTTGACCTTGTAGGTACACATAGATATGTATTAATCAACTCCAAAGGTTTTGAAATTGAATACTCTTTGTTCTTGAATCTCCTATTTGTTTTCTTTCTCAACTAACATTCTAGGCATATAGTATCAACAAGTTTGATAATCTTTAGCATATCTCTCACAACATGAGTAGAATTGATCTTCACCATATTGTCAAAATTTATATGTCACATCCTTTTGTCCCATAACCAACATTCACTATGCTATACTAGCATACAATTGCTTCCACTATTATCCTTCACATAGTAGACATTACCATTAGTTCTTATACCTCTTACAACTAATCTCCTGAAACTTCTTTTTTTGATTTCACATTTGCACCTATGAAATGTGATCTTATAACCCTTATTGCACATTTGACTCATACTCAAAATATTATTTCTTAGACTATTAACACAATAAACATCAACAATCTTGTGTTTACCATGAATGAAAATAGTACCTTTACCACAAATGGGTGCAACTTTCTCACCTGCAAACTTTACAAATCCACCATCATAATTTTCAAAATCAATGAACTTTTCTTTATCACTTGTCATGTGATTTGAACATTCAGAATCAATTATCCATGCTTGAGGATTTACTTTTGCATGTAGTGCAGTCTTCACACTTACTAGTTCTCTAGCCTTTCAAATTGCTAAGCCTTTCATTAGTCTTCTCCTCTTCAGCTAAAAATAATGAGTCTTCATCTGAGTCATCGCCATCTTCATCCTTAGATAAATGAGTCTCCATTGAACATAAATTCTTCTTACACCTCTCTCTATCATCTAAATTCTCTTATTTCTATTATTCTAGAGGTAACTGTCATCTCCCTTATTATCATAATTAAATATCTTACCATAATCCTCCTTATAAGTACATATAGAAGAATAATGACCAATTCTTTTACAATTGAAATATTTGAAGGGTAACTTACCTTTATATTTTTTGGGACCCTTTCTTCAATATTTTCACAAATTTTGCTTCTATCTCATCCATGTCATTGCTTGCTTCAAGTTCATCTTCAATCTTCTTGGTATCTTTGAATGTTGCTTCTTTCTTCTTTTACCACAAATCATCTAGCTCAGCAATTTGAAAGGTAGAGAGTGATCCATACAACTGATCCAAGGTGTATTTGTTCATATCATCTCTCTTTAATTTCATACTTCTTAGCTTTGCAGAATTATGATAGTGTTAACATCAATTTTCTCACAACTCCACTTTCTTCTAGCTTTCACCAACACCCCTAATTGCACTTACAATCTCATTTACCTAGTGTAGATAACTTTCAATATTCTCATCCTTTGATTCTCAAACTTGTGCTTAAGGTTTGTTAACTTGGTTTTCTTTGTCATCAAATCACCTTCATATACACTACTCAACTTCTCCTAGATTTCTTTAGCAATATTCAACCCCATAAGTTTAGAAAATAATGGACCACTTAAGCAACTAATAATTGCAACTCTAGCCTTTGCATTATTCTCATGTACCTTAACCTCATCTAGAGTTTGAGGATCTTTTGTCAGAGCAATATATCTAGTCTTGATAATATCCCATATTCTAGTTGGCAGAGATTCCAAATGATATTCCTTCCTTTCCTTCCAATAGGAGTAATATGTGACATCAAACTTTGGTGCTTTATAGTTAACTTCCTACACCATTTCAGATCTTCCTCAAGTAGTTAAGCTTCTCTACGAGGAACATTTCTTTGACACAAATTGTTGAACACACCACATGACTAAAAGGAGGGTGAATCACAAACTAATTTTCTTCTTATTTCTTAAACTTCAAACCACAATTAACTTTTTAATACAATATGAAAGAAAAAATCACAATAAACATATGAATGTCAGATTTACGTGATAAACCCTAAGTATGGAAAAACCACAATGAGAATCACATTCACAATATGAATAATTGACTACAATATTTTAGGCTCAAGGAGAAGAAGATAACAACACCTGATATGACTTTTAAGACTAAGATGCACAACCTTAGGGCAAGGTACAAAGGACTTGCATTAATGAGGCTCGCTATCTTAGGGCAAGATACAAATGATTACACAAACTGCCAAAAGGAATACACCTTATTCTAAAAGGTATAGGGAATAGATGAACTAAAATAAATAATATTTCTTGATCATGAAATTATCCTTGAACCACTGTGTCATGCGACCAATATCATAGCAAACACATTTGACATCATTCCCTATCTCAGAACACTGTCACACTGATAATATCATTATCAAAGCTCTTCACAGATTAATTTTTGCACCAAATCTACTTGCATATCATTCACATCCACTTCACATCAATTCATGCACATTCTATACCCGAATTCAAACATCCACACATCTATATATACAAGATCATTCATTAAAATCTTGAACTAGGTTAGCCACAAATAAGATATATAAATTTACATAAATTAGCCCATCCAAACCAATAATACCAAATGTTGTCCACTCTACGAGATAGAGGGGACCCAAACACATCACAAATCACCCTTCTAAAATACTTCCAAAGAACCACACATACTAATACATCCTCTAAAGTTAACATCAAATGAAATATGTATATAAACAATAAAACATGTTAACCGGTCAGCCCAAAAATATCCTCCAATGAAAAATACATAATGTGGATCTATACACAACATGGTGAGTCCCATATCAACATCTAAACTCAATCTCCAAAGCATATCCAAACCAAAAGAGCATGATCCAAATAAGATATACCACCTTAGTTAGCTAGAGACCAAAATAGCTAACAACACTAAACTTATAACAACATTAATTCTCATGTAGATCAAACCAACACCAAAAAACTAAACTGGAACACTAAACAAACCAAATGAACATGTCCTCCAAGCCACGACACTTGAATCCACACATCAAGTTCCGACATACATCTCATTGTCAGAAACAACAACAACCAACCCTATCATCTGAGCAATAGAGAAACTAAAAAATTGCTAGTTCAATATACATAGATCATAAACATTATATCTAGAATCACAATCCATAATTTTCACAATATGGAGGAATGCAAAGCATTCTTCCACTAGGACATTAAATACGCTTTCCTACATATAAATATTGTTTCCTGCATATTGAAACTTCCACTACACCAACAATCTGGAAACACCTCAATATCACCATTAGACCACACAAGAACATCAGAACACTCACTTTCAAACCATCTACAGCACATAGTGACATCAATGACAACACTAGATAGGTTAACATCAATGGCAACACAACTCAACTACTCAAGTTTAAATTTATTATAATGAATGAAAAATAAAATACTAGAATATAAATGATATTAATAAGTAAGAGAAAATAAAATAAGATAAAAAAAAAATCTATAATTTATAAAGTTAAAAATCTCATACCTTAATTTTATGAAATATAATTTTAAAATTAAATTAAATTAATAAAGATATGTAATTAATGGAAAATTAATTTAATAATAAAAAATTAACATTTAATCTATTACAATAGTATTGCCTCACAATAACTACTAATAAGCTAAAGAAAATTTTTTAAAAATCAAAAAATAAAGAAATATAAATAAATGTGAAAGATAATAATCTTACATGCATAAAAATAACATAGGTGCTTGCTACCAAGCCCTAATGAATAGTTGACAATTGATGAGAGAAATGTAATTAGGACATTAGATTAAGATAATAAATTATGCATTATGCATTTTTTTAACAATGTTGCTCAAAATAGAATCATTCAAAACATGAAAATCTCAAGCTCCTGAGACCAACATATCTACCATACCATTGGCTTCTATATAGCAATGCGAAATCTAAATATCATCTAATATTAAAAATTACAATCAAGTTATTATTCAATTTCTAATTATAAGCTCATATTGACCAAACTGAATTAACGATTTAACATTCAATCATCTTCAATACAAATATTCGACACAATTGACTAAATTCAGACCTAAAACCAAAAATTAATAATACCAAGAATTTTTTATAGAATATTTTTAAAATCTAGAAATTCTTTGTACTTCTTATGATTCTGTATTGTTTATGAATAAAAGAAGTGTTACACAATGTTTTAGACTTTACAAAACGTGGAAGATGTTTCCACTAAAATTAGCTTGGGAAGGTGTTATTGCCTTTCTATGAATTTGCCCGGCAAGTTCGATGAAAAACAGTGAGCCGATTTCCTGTCAAAAATATTGTACGGAATGGTGTACGTGCACTCCGAGCTCTATGGACTGAATCTGCACCTTACAATCGCGTTGAAATATAGATTTTCTTTACCTCGTTAATTGAAATTCTCTGATGTGAAGGGTGTCCTTGACTCGCTTTTTCCTGTTCAGATCATCTTGTGGAGGTGTTATTTCATTTTCATATTCTTTTTTACTTCTTTCTTTGTCCCATGAAAAATAATTGCATTTCATATATTTCTGTATAAAATATGGAACAGTATTCTTACCTGGTGAGGGTATATTCATCATTATTAGGTAAGCATTGAGACTCAAAGCTTTTATAAGTAAATGGTGTATGAAGATTTTGTACATATACCAACTAAAATGTTGACAGATGTCAACAACCACTAATTTTTAAATAGATCATAATATCTACCCCGTAATTCATTGTATATGGCAAGTTTTATCTCTGCCATTTTTAAAACGAGAAATGTACCAGCTAATTCATTTTAGAAGCCGAGTTTTTCTCTGTTCCCATCTTATAAATAATGTAAGCAAAAGAGGAAAACGAACAGTTGGGGGGATCCCCAAAGTTTATAAGATCCGCTGCACAACGATTGAGTTCATTAAGGTGCTCACAGTTTCATGGGGGTTTCTGTTTTAAAAATGGCTACGGTGTTCTTTCGATTTTATGGGGGATTCTGTTCTTTCGATTAGGGACTTTTTTGTTCATTTCATGTTAGAATTTCTGTAACTATTCAGACCAAGAAGCATTACTTAAGTCGATCTGCTTCATTTGGAATCTAATTGATTTGTGTACCATCTCTGTTTCTCAGGTTTCTTTTGGAATTGATTTGGGTAATGGCGGGTGTTGCCAGCGGTGAATGCAGAGTTAACATTACTTCTGATCAACAAAATGGCTGTAATGAGCCTAAAAATAGGGGAGTGATAAGAAAAGTTGGGTTAAATATAAAAGAAGTTATAATGGCCTGGTGCAGAAAGATATTGGATGTGGGAGTAGAAGATCCGAGAAGGATTATACATGCCATGAAAGTTGGGCTGGCACTGTCAGTGGTTTCTCTTGTATGTCTTTGGGATCCATTATTCCGTGGGGTGGGAGTTGGAGATAATGCAATTTGGGCAGTGATGACAGTTGTTGTTGTTCTGGAATTCTCTGCAGGTACGAATTAATTAACCAAACCCCTTTTTTATTAGACTCTTTTGTTCTCTTTTCATGTTATTGGAGTTTGATCCGAAAGATTGTTAATTTCAAAGCTCACACGATCAAATTTAGAAATTACTTATAAGGAGCTGTAGAAATTTCACGCTTTAATAGAATTCTGTTATATAATTTATTTCCTCCACCTTTTGAAAATATTATGTGTGCCCTGTCTTTAAATGCCCTGTTTCTTTAAATCTGATTTACAATAATGAAAGATACTTTCTCTGTTCAGAAATCTGCTATCTTAGAATGCAAAACATGCATGTAAACGAACCAATTTCAGACAAACACACAAAAAATCTATAAAAGCTGCTGCTGTTTTATTAGCTCTTCTATCCCATTTATGCAGTGCTGCTGCTACATATGTATATACAGAAATTCTTTCATATTTCCTGCGAAATTCTAAACAGATCAAAAACAAATTTTTTGCAACCTTCTTTTCTCCCTAATCAAACATTTAGATTGGTCGAGAAATTGTTCTTAACATGAGTATGGTTCACTGGCTGCTTCAGGGGCTACTATGAGCAAAGGATTAAATAGAGGGATTGGAACCGTGGTGGCTGGGTCTCTAGCCTTTCTTGTTTGTTACTTGTCAGAGCAAGTAGCGCAAGGAGAGGCCGTTGTAGTAGGATCTTCTCTCTTCATCATAGGTACTCGACTAATGCCTGCTTTTTGAGCTTTCTTGGAACTCTTTTTCCGCAATTCACCTTCTTACTGGACTGAATTCATTTTGCAGGAGCAGCTTCCACATATGCTCGATTCTTCCCTTTTATCAAGATAAGATTTGATTATGGAGTTGTAATATTCCTGCTGACATTCAGCATGATAACAGTTTCTGGATACCGAGTGCACAATATATTACGAGTGGCATATGCACGCCTCACCACCATACTCATCGGGTGTGGCGTGTGCCTGGTCGTAAGTCTGCTGCTTTTCCCCATCTGGGCTGGCGAGGATCTTCACAATTCGACTGTCAGGAAATTGCAAGGCCTTATGGAATCTCTTGAAGGTATGGAAACCGAACCAAAACAAAAGAGTCATTAGGTTTTTACAGTTTATGATAGTGTGATTCGAGCTTTTAAATTTAATTGTGTATCTTTTTTTTATCAATATTTTGAATTATATTCTATGGTTCATCATCAGAATATGAGTTATGATTAGTATCTTCTTTTTCTTCATATTCTGATGATGAATCATAAAATATGATTCGAAATGTCCATGAAAAAAAACAAAATACACACAATCAAATTTAAAAATTCAAATGTTGTTTAATTGTGATAAAAACAACTTTATAGGCATATGTGATGGCAGGATGCGTGGATGAATATTTTAGTGGACGCCATGAAGACAAGGTCGAAGATGAATCTGAAGATCCCATATACCAAGGATACAAGTCTGTGTTAGACTCAAAGGCCACCGACGATTCTTTGGTAAGTAAAAATATATCTATACTTGAAATCTCTGAAGAAACAAATCAAATTGTACCCATGACAACCTTACCGCTAAAGTACATCTAACTGATCGCCTTTTTTTTCATTACACTATCTGAAACCTAAAGGATCGCCTTTTTTTTATTACACTCTCTGAAATCTAAAGAATCATTTAGAAGTGTCTTCTTAGTGTGACTATATACATTAAACAACATATTAAGTCTAGAAAATGTTAATCAACTTAAATGTTTAACATTTTCAAGCCTAAAAATATAAACTTAAATCCATCTGAAAGTGCTGATTATACATGTTAAATAACTGGGTTTGAACTTTGAATTGCAGGCGACATTTGCTAGCTGGGAGCCAAGACATGGCCAGTTTCGATACCGGCATCCATGGAAGCAGTATGTGAAAATAGGAGTGAAGCTTCGTTATTTGGCGTATTCTATTGTGGCCTTGCATGGATGCCTTCGATCCGCGATCGAGGTATATACATATATACTTTTCCGCTGATATTATTAGATTACTAATTATTTTGAATACATTACAGATTATGAAACTTATTTTCCATCCATTACAGACCCCTCATTCCCTTCGTTCAGTATTGAAGAAGCCATGCACCAAGGTCGGCCAGGAAGCAGCAAAATTACTGGGAGAGCTGTCGAGCAGCATCCAACAGATGAGAAGATGCGATTGGGAGTCAATTATGAAGGAACTGCAACTCGCATTGAAGGATCTGCAGGTTGCCATGCATGCTCAGCCAAAGCTGTTACTACATTCAACAAGAGTAGTGCCTATGGAGAAAATCTTTGAGGATGAAAGCAGAGAAGCACAAGATAACGAAACAGGCAGGAAGGGATTCAGAAGATTGATGTCATGGCATGGAGAAAGTGGTAGCACAGAGACAGAGAAAAGGTTAATATCTGGACATGGTGTTGAATTTGCAGAAGCACTTCCTTTGGCTACGTTTGCATGGACGTTGGTGGAGATTGTAGCGAGGCTTAAGCATGTGGCAGAGGCAGTGGAAGAGCTCGATACAATGGCAAATTTCAAGCCTTACAATCCTTCCTCAAAACAAGAAGCTCAAAACATAACTTCGCATCCTTCCTCTAATTACACTCCGAGAGCCAGCTTTGGAAGAACACCAGAAATATATATATCGAGTAACATTGCTGATTGATTTTTTTGTTAAGTTTATAGTCTCTTCCCGCATTCATCC
Source organism: Cryptomeria japonica (assembly GCF_030272615.1). Taxonomy (NCBI): domain Eukaryota; kingdom Viridiplantae; phylum Streptophyta; class Pinopsida; order Cupressales; family Cupressaceae; genus Cryptomeria; species Cryptomeria japonica. The sequence goes on along the minus strand of NC_081408.1, from coordinate 614,029,573 downwards.
CGTCTGTCTACGATTTTCAGAGAGATTGGCAATTGTCACAGAAGTGGCAGTGTTCTAGTTTTGTTAGCATTAGCCCTGTGCTGTTTCTTTCGCTGTGACAGTTTTCGTTGCCAATAAATCTGTCGTTTCAATTTATTTATGCCAGTTAAGAATTTTTTTATTCTTCAGCTGAGGAAATTTTAATGGGAGAATTTGTTTAGTTCGACAGAAGAATATTTTAGGGTTTCTTTTATTTATTCTTTAGAGCAGATAAAGGGCTGAGATTTCGAATTATGTGCCCCTTCTCTCTAGATCAGTTCTGTGTATTCAGATGTATTTAATAATAACCAGGGGCTTTGTGCAACGCGCAAACGCATGAATGTACTATTTTCCATTTCAATTTGGAAGGGAAGATCGAATAAAATCATTTAAAGTTGTATTTGAGCATTTCTAGATTAGTCTGTAAATCTTACAAATCGATTATCTTATTTGCTTCCATCTTTTTTCATAACATGTAGATAGTATGTGTCTTAATCATCTAAGGAGATTAAAAATAAATTAGGCAAACATGATAGCAATCTACATGGGCATTTTCATCTTCGAGTAAAAATAAAATTGAAAGAATATTACAAAGATGGAAGTATACAAATTTAATAGAAGAAATTCAGTAAAAGAGTGAAATTTTTAATTTATTTTCTTTTCTTTAAATTTTAAAAAATTGGAGTGAAGAAGTCATAGTTCTTTAATCTTAATTAACAATTAAGAATTGTGAATTGGTCAATTAGAACCTGTTTTGTACAATTTAAATTTTGTAATAATGATAGACTTAATTTTATTTATTTTTTCATTAAAATCTTAAATATCAAATAGATTAAATATTTATATATATAATTTAAAATATTAAAAAGTATAATTATTTTTAAAATAATATTTCATTAATATTATGAAACAAGATTTTTTGAAAAAATAAATTATTAGAAATATTCTTTTAAATAAAATTAGTTTAAAAATTAATGTATACATTTTGTCTTATGATTAAATACACTTGAAGAAGTTGAGAAATACAACACCTATCACCATAAATTTATATTAACAATAAGACATAAAAGACATGAATATTAAAATAGAAACATAGTAAACATATATTTCAAAAAAACAAAACTATAAAATTATTTTGAATTAAATAAAATAAAATAACTCTTAAATAATTATAGTATAATAAATAACTCTTATGTAAATAAAATATTTTTTAATAAATAAAATTATTCAAGATGATACTTTAAAATACATGTATTTAACACATATATACTATTTTATGAAATTTACATATCGATGTAAACTAGTGTTTAGTTTTAGGTATTTTTTTAATGGAGATTCCTTGATATAATTACATAATGACAAATGACATGTTTTGTATCGTGTTTTGATCTTTGTTAGTTCTTATCTATTGTTATTTATTTTTATCTTCTCAATTTTTTAAATGTTTGACATTATCATAATTTAATCTGAAGTAGATGTAAAAAATAAGCAATTTTATCAGATAAAAGAGAATCCTAGTCCCAATCATTCTATCCATGGGAGACATGGAAACCCAATTTGCTAACAAATCAGCTATAACATTTCATTTTAAGGAATATAAACAAAATAAATAGAATCAAAATGTTGATATAAATCTTAAATTTGGGCTTTAAACATGTTAGATGCCAAGAACAATTGTCAAAATGATGATTATTGAGAAGGAAAACAAGAATCATGGAATCCATCTCGTAAACAACATACTTCCAACCCAACTCACAGGTTGTTTGCAAAGCAACAAGAAGGGAATGAACTTCCATATGATTATTAGTCCCAAAACCAATGACCACTAAAAAAAGAAATCCACAAAAGAAGAACTATCAATCTATTATATCTACTACTCCTCTCACTTGCCTCGGTATTGATCCTACCACTTAATTTTATACAATGACTATTTCTCTTTTTTTTCATCCATCTATGCCCATGCACCCCATTGTATTTATTCATCCATACCTATTTTCCAACCCACTACCTCTTATGTTCCTAATACCAACCGTACATATATTTTGTAGCTCCTACCTAAACTCATCCTAGTGAACCCCAACCTTCCCCTATCATCATTTCTTCCTCTACCCAAGATATGCTAATTCATAAAATAGCTCAACTAGAAAATAGTAGATGCAGGGCTTAATGGACAAGACAGTGATGAATTTGAAGATGCTAGTCAATTAAGACCATTATAAATATGTTTCTCTAAGATGAAAAAAATTGAGCAAAATAGATGTTTTTCTATTCTTTGTATAGGACCAAATAAGTATGTTGTAGGAGATCAATTGATCCATGTCATTGTTTGTGATGGTTGAGGATTATTTCTATTTAGCTCGGGAAGGTGTAGTTCTACGTAAATCTCTCCATAGTTGGACATCCTCCATATTTAATTAAAAATTTTGTAATAGATTTCTAAGGTCATATTTGCTAACTTGTATTTTTTATCACTTGATTATAATAAAAATTATTAAACGTTTTTAAATCCTTTGAGAAAATATTTCATGATGCATATGGGTTGCTTTGAGTGTATAAGTATATTTAAATTATATATAGCTATGTGCATACCTCTTGTTTCATTGTTTTATAGTTATATTCATGTGTTGTTCTCGAAGTACATATTCTTATATATGTATTTCCTTTTCTAAATTGTTAGGTGCTACTCCCTAATAAATAGGCAATGGTCCTCAATGCTAAATGATCATCTTTTTCTCAAATAATATTTCTTTGTCCTATTAGATTAAGCCTTTCTACTTTTCATAATTCAATAATATAAACTATTTAAAATAATATATCTTTGAAAGATTAAACTTATCAGAGTTAGATAGAACCTCATATATAACTCAATAATTTAAATTTTGTTGAATTTTTTGAGAGTCTAAACCTAATAAACATTTAGAGGGCTATATTATGGATTTTAAGTTATGGATGAAGTAAAAATAACTAAAATTATTCAATAATTAAGAAAAATTACTTATATTATCTTCAATTATATATGTGATATGTTATGCTTATCTATTATATAGAATTCAAAGATCGTAAAAAATACAACAAATACACTAAAATACTTATAAAATATAATTTACTCAAAATTTAAATAAATTAATTTTTTCTTTTTAATTATACTTATCTACTTCTATAACCTAATCATAATTTTACTGCTTATATCTTAAGGAATATGCAACCTAGATCTAGATCTTACATGGATTCTCTAAAACTGCAGGGCTGCAGTTTTGGTAGCCAAACACCGGATAAAGATAAAAGCATTTTGCATAAGGTTCCCTATTTCAAATCAGTTAAATATTCTCAAATTTCCAAAACGTTGAAGACGATCTGTGAAATTATCTTGTCTCGGGGAGGTGTTATTGCCTTTTTCTTTTTTATTCCTTTGTGCGGATTGAAGATTTCCATGTTTGAAATTGAAGATTTCCTTGGTAGATTGGAGTTATATGGTCTGACGCCATCTCTCAAATACTACCTTCACTAGCTTTTCTCTTAATATCATGTCATGTTGTAAAGGTGTTAGTCCATTTTATACACTTGTATTATATAAGAATATAAAAGATATCATTGCCTGGTGACGGTATGTTTAGCAATGTCTGAAAGCATGAGATTAATGTTTGTTGATCACGTTGTTGATTGACGTTCGTAAAACCATTGGCTGTAGGGAGTTGGTATTTGACAGCCTTATCTCCAGCCCTTCTTATTTGTTACCATTGTGATGGGATCCTCTCTTTTCATTAATCAATGATCTTGGTACTTTCTTGGAATTCCTTTTTCTTGGACTCCCTTTCTAAGCACTGATTTATTTTGCAGGCGCAGCTGTTACATATGCTCGCTTCGTTCCCTTTATCAAGATTGAACTTAACATTCCTAAAATCGCAAGGCCTGATAGAATCTCTTCAAGGTATACTCCTTCCTATTATCTGACCTTAACATTCTAAATTTGTTCAATCACTTTTATTCTCAATTTGATGTACGAACTCTTTTGACAACATCAAAAATTTTCTGATTTATTTTTTAAAAAATAAACATAAATCTTTTGAGTGAAGTCATCAATGAATGTTATGAAATATCATGATTTCCTTCTTAAAAAATTATCTTCATTGGTTCACAAAGATTAGATTGAAGTAACGCAAACTTTTTAAGGTTCTTTGATCTTTTCTACAGTTAAATTTCTCTTGATAACACAAGCTTCACAAAAAGTACTTTTCTATAGTGATGGTGAAAGATCATATGTTATATTTTGATTGCAAAAATAATCTTTATTGGTCCAAAAAGATTGGAATGAACTAACTCCAACTTTTTGAATGCTCTCCAAGCCTTTCTAGAATCACATCTATTGGAACTAATGGAACAATCCGAGAATTCTAGATCGGAAGGGGATGACCCTTTTTCTTTTGACGTACAATTTTCCAAGATGAAACATCCTTCTTTAGAGGGGCAAGGGGAGCAATGCTTGTAAAATTCTTAGAGGTAGTAGATGATTTAGAAAGGTGAGTCATTGAACCTAGAAGGGAGACCTAACATTCTAGAGAGAGGGAATCGAGGACCATTGAGGGAATAAGGCCAATACTCAAAACAGAACCTGAAGGAGCCAGTGGAACACCCACTATGTAATGTCCCCTTAAGTGATGACTTATGAAATAGGAACATTTAAACTTATAAGAATCAATTGCAAGAGACTTCTTTCTTCAATTTCATGATAAATATTGTAAATACAAGTAATCAACGCAATAATGATTTGATGCACAATGCTTTGCATTCATAATATGATGATGGGAGCTCAATATCAAGGCTATCTCTAATTTAGTAATTAGGTGTATACAGAATGATCCTGATCAATAGATAGACATATGTATATTCAATGCAATCAATGGATTATCTCTGCTCTTCCTATTATATTTGATGATGTTCAAGATGATTTCTGATCTGCATCTCCGCTATATCGTGATACATTGCTCTCCCTAATTCTGAAACTATATGCCTGCAACAATGACCAATGGTTCTATTTCTGATCTAATCTGTGAAGTATGCAATTTGATTATGCCAACGACAAAGCTTGGTTTAAGCAGACCCGATACTAGATACAAAAATACTAGAGTCAGACCAAAATCCTTCCCACCAAGAATAGGAACAAGATATATACCCATTTTCCTTCCCCTTCTAGAATGGATTTGATATTATATACCTTTGATTGGTAACATCTCTTGGGGCATGTCTCTTCGCAACAGATAGGTTCTCTTAAACCCATTGCAACCTTTCTCTAATTAAAGAGTATGTGACCGCGGCACCCTATGGATAATAATAATTCTTCAACAAACTAATGAATCGCACATTTCCGTTGTCTTTGACCAAATCGTATTATGGGATTCCGCCTCGACTTATCGTATCACTTCAGAATAATGGTATCAAGTCATTGTTGATCTTTGTATATCATTACTGTGGTATGTTTAATTACTATAGTATTTAAGGATCGTTGTTTGATAATAATCTCAATCTTTTAATGACTGTGCTGGTACCTTAGCTGATCGTATTCCTTCCTTATGACAGGATTAATATCTCATATCTATCAGATTGCATTGCTTGCTTTGCCAATATTATTCCTTCTTAAGTCACTTCATAAACAATTCGCATTCCTTCATTATATCAATCGGATTATTACGTACGTCTACCTTTCATGCTAATGATTATTGCTATCCTTTAATCGCTCTTGACTAAGCATTATTTCTTATCGATTCTTCATTCATTGATCACATCTTGTCTTATTGATGGGTCTCCCTTATTTGAAACGTTCTTTTGTTTGCCGATCTCTATCTCTGTATACTATCCCTCCTTCCCATTGATTACTCCATAGTAGTCAGCGGTTAGAGAAGAGTTGGCAGCACCATAGCCACTGTTAGTTTGTTAGTTTGTTAGCTTGGACAGTTGTTTGTCCATTTGTTAAATAATTAGTAAATAATTGTTTGCTAACAAATGCAGTACTCGTTTTCTTTTCGGGGTTTTTCCAGAGACAATTGTCCGAAAATATTGTGTTCATTGTGTTGAGCATTTATATGAGTTTGTGAAATTGCAGTTGTGTTATTTTCCAATATTTGTTGCTCACATAATCTATCAAAGATAGGAGGATAATAATCAGTAATTGTAATAGATTTTTCACAGCTATGATATGTATTATTATTAACGACGATTCTAAATGCTATCTTTGAGCTCTATGGAAGGCTCTCATCCTGGTGAATGTGATGTCACATTACCTATGATAATCGATCTAGAATATTTGCTAGATTCTATTCATTAGTTATATCGACTTACTAATCATATCTTGGGAGTGATCATATACAAAAAGTGGTTCCATATTTAGCATAGCTCTGCAATGAGGAACTGTTTACTGTAGCCTTCCCAATGTTGGGAATACTAGAAAGATGATGGATTGTTAACGGTCTCAATGGTTCCTTGATATCGTGCTTGTTATTTTAATAATAACTTCAAATCTTTAATTAAAACTTATTCAATCATATATTGAATCTTATTAACCTTAGGTCTTGAATGGGGACATGACACACTACATGATTCAACATAGAGCTAGGAATCGGGGCCACTGAAATAGGAATTGTATCAACTGACAAGAAAATGGATACTTGAGTCGGAACCACCAAACCCAAGTTGACAAGAGCCACTAGAGAAAGAGACCATCAAAGAGATGAGCATCGAGTTCGAAGGGAAATCTAATTCCACCAAGAAGACTGTGAAATGGCATCGTTCAACATATTTCCACTAGGTAGGAGAGGAGTGAACTTGAGAGTACAAGGATAGGAGGAGTCCAAGTGCCCAATGTAAATAGAATCTACACCTAAATGAGATCCCTTCATAGCCCAAGATCTGTCTCTATTGCATCTCTCCAACCTTAAGAGTGATCTCAGCAAAAAGTGTTTTGGAAAGGTCCAAATCCACTAAAATTATTGCAAAGGTGGTGTGAGAGTAAAGACTAGTATTAGGGTCTTCTTTGATAAAGTATCATAGCTTGTTACTAATAGATTCATAAGACACAATGCACAAGAAGTGGAGAGGGAAGTGTGGGAGCCAAACCCAGGTATGTTAATACTCAACAAGGGGATTAAAGGAGGGTGTCCAAGGGTGAAAAGATGAAGCATGTGAACCCCATTTCCAAACACCCAATAATAAAACATCCCTATCATCCATAGTGTCAAAGCAAATCACAAAGAAACCACAAGTACAACAATAAATTTCTATATGTATAATATACTTTCCTCCTTGTCTTATTGAGGTGGACATGAATCCTAATCAGGTGGAGAGTTGGGCTGAGGGGGCATTTCGATTGTTTCTTTTGTGGGTTGAGGGAGCCTTTAAAAACCCTCTTGGCTTTTTATGTAGTAGGTTTCTGGTGCCTTTTCAAAACCCAGTTTCCCAAATTGTTCCTTCAAGGTGTATTGCTATGATCTAGGCTTTGTCTGGTTGAGGGATCTTTGTAAAACCCACTTTCATGATTGAGGGAGCCAGGAAAAACCCTTGTATCTTTGTTTGCTCTAGGGATCAGCTA